>NC_092165.1:62828377-62903377 GCF_045791955.1 Oncorhynchus clarkii lewisi
GAGAATGTATTTCTTTGTAGGCTATAGCCCTGAAATAACGGACATAATATAGCCTGAATAACTAATATTCCTTTATAGGCTCCCTGTCTGGCTCCTGGCCTATTGAGAAGGTTTATATGCTGTTTAATATTGAGAATGTATTTCTTTGTAGGCTATAGCCCTGAAATAACTGACATAATATAGCCTGAATAACTAATATTCCTTTATAGGCTCCCTGTCTGGCTCCTGGCCTATTGAGAAGGTTTATATGCTGTTTAATATTGAGAATGTATTTCTTTGTAGGCTATAGCCTTGAAATAACTGACATAATATAGCCTGAATAACTACTATTCCTTTATAGGCTCCCTGTCTGGCTCCTGGCCTATTGAGAAGGTTTATATGCTGTTTAATATTGAGAATGTATTTCTTTGTAGGCTATAGCCCTGAAATAACTGACATAATATAGCCTGAATAACTACTATTCCTTTATAGGCTCCCTGTCTGGCTCCTGGCCTATTGAGAAGGTTTATATGCTGTTTAATATTGAGAATGTATTTCTTTGTAGGCTATAGCCCTGAAATAACGGACATAATATAGCCTGAATAACTACTATTCCTTTATAGGCTCCCTGTCTGGCTCCTGGCCTATTGAGAAGGTTTATATGACATGTAGCCTATTGAGAATGTATTTCTTTGTAGGCTATAGCCCTGAAATAACTGACATAATATAGCCTGAATAACTACTATTCCTTTATAGGCTCCCTGTCTGGCTCCTGGCCTATTGAGAAGGTTTATATGCTGTTTAATATGACATGTAGCCTATTGAGAATGTATTTCTTTGTAGGCTATAGCCCTGAAATAACTGACATAATATAGCCTGAATAACTAATATTCCTTTATAGGCTCCCTGTCTGGCTCCTGGCCTATTGAGAAGGTTTATATGCTGTTTAATATTGAGAATGTATTTCTTTGTAGGCTATAGCCCTGAAATAACTGACATAATATAGCCTGAATAACTAATATTCCTTTATAGGCTCCCTGTCTGGCTCCTGGCCTATTGAGAAGGTTTATATGCTGTTTAATATTGAGAATGTATTTCTTTGTAGGCTATAGCCCTGAAATAACTGACATAATATAGCCTGAATAACTACTATTCCTTTATAGGCTCCCTGTCTGGCTCCTGGCCTATTGAGAAGGTTTATATGCTGTTTAATATGACATGTAGCCTATTGAGAATCTATTTCTTTGTAGGCTATAGCCCTGAAATAACTGACATAATATAGCCTGAATAACTACTATTCCTTTATAGGCTCCCTGTCTGGCTCCTGGCCTATTGAGAAGGTTTATATGACATGTAGCCTATTGAGAATGTATTTCTTTGTAGGCTATAGCCCTGAAATAACTGACATAATATAGCCTGAATAACTACTATTCCTTTATAGGCTCCCTGTCTGGCTCCTGGCCTATTGAGAAGGTTTATATGCTGTTTAATATGACATGTAGCCTATTGAGAATGTATTTCTTTGTAGGCTATAGCCCTGAAATAACTGACATAATATAGCCTGAATAACTAATATTCCTTTATAGGCTCCCTGTCTGGCTCCTGGCCTATTGAGAAGGTTTATATGCTGTTTAATATTGAGAATGTATTTCTTTGTAGGCTATAGCCCTGAAATAACTGACATAATATAGCCTGAATAACTAATATTCCTTTATAGGCTCCCTGTCTGGCTCCTGGCCTATTGAGAAGGTTTATATGCTGTTTAATATTGAGAATGTATTTCTTTGTAGGCTATAGCCCTGAAATAACTGACATAATATAGCCTGAATAACTACTATTCCTTTATAGGCTCCCTGTCTGGCTCCTGGCCTATTGAGAAGGTTTATATGCTGTTTAATATGACATGTAGCCTATTGAGAATCTATTTCTTTGTAGGCTATAGCCCTGAAATAACTGACATAATATAGCCTGAATAACTACTATTCCTTTATAGGCTCCCTGTCTGGCTCCTGGCCTATTGAGAAGGTTTATATGACATGTAGCCTATTGAGAATGTATTTCTTTGTAGGCTATAGCCCTGAAATAACTGACATAATATAGCCTGAATAACTACTATTCCTTTATAGGCTCCCTGTCTGGCTCCTGGCCTATTGAGAAGGTTTATATGCTGTTTAATATGACATGTAGCCTATTGAGAATGTATTTCTTTGTAGGCTATAGCCCTGAAATAACTGAAATAATATAGCCTGAATAACTAATATTCCTTTATAGGCTCCCTGTCTGGCTCCTGGCCTATTGAGAAGGTTTATATGCTGTTTAATATTGAGAATGTATTTCTTTGTAGGCTATAGCCCTGAAATAACTGACATAATATAGCCTGAATAACTAATATTCCTTTATAGGCTCCCTGTCTGGCTCCTGGCCTATTGAGAAGGTTTATATGCTGTTTAATATTGAGAATGTATTTCTTTGTAGGCTATAGCCCTGAAATAACTGACATAATATAGCCTGAATAACTAATATTCCTTTATAGGCTCCCTGTCTGGCTCCTGGCCTATTGAGAAGGTTTATATGCTGTTTAATATTGAGAATGTATTTCTTTGTAGGCTATAGCCCTGAAATAACTGACATAATATAGCCTGAATAACTAATATTCCTTTATAGGCTCCCTGTCTGGCTCCTGGCCTATTGAGAAGGTTTATATGCTGTTTAATATTGAGAATGTATTTCTTTGTAGGCTATAGCCTTGAAATAACTGACATCATATATAGTGGTATGTGTGTGTATTTACAGTTGAAGTGGGAGGTTTACATACACTTAGGTTGGAGTCATTAAAACTAGTTTACATACACTTAGGTTGGAGTCATTAAAACTAGTTTACATACACTTAGGTTGGAGTCATTAAAACTAGTTTACATACACTTATTTTGGAGTCATTAAAACTAGTTTACATACACTTAGGTTGGAGTCATTAAAACTCGTTTTTCAACCACTCCACACATTTCTTGTTAACAAACTATAGTTTTGGCAAATCGGTTAGGACATCTACTTTGTGCTTGACACAAGTTATTTTTCCAACAATAGTTTACAGACAGATTATTTCACTTATAATTCACTGTATCACAATTCCAGTGGGTCAGAAGTTTACATACACTAAATTGACTGTGCCTTTAAACAGCGTGGAAAATTCCATAAAATGATGTCATGGCTTTAGAAGCTTCAGATAGGCTAATTGACATCATTTGAGTCAATTGGAGGTGTACCTGTGGATGTATTTCAAGTCCTACCTTCAAACTCAGTGCCTCTTTGCTTGACATCATGGGAAAATCAAAAGAAATCAGCCAAGACCTCAGAAAATATTGTAGACCTCCACAAGTCTGGTTCATCCTTGGGAGCAATTTACAAACACCTGAAGGTACAACATTCACCTGAACAAACAATAGTACGCAAGTATAAACACCATGGGACCACTCAGCCGTCATACTGCTCAGGAAGGAGACACGTTCTGTCTCCTAGAGATGAACGTACTTTGGTGCAAAAAGTGCAAATCAATCCCAGAACAGCAAAGGACCTTGTGAAGATGCTGGAGGAAACAGGTACAAAAGTATCTATATCCACAGTAAAACGAGTCCTATATCTACATAACCTGAAAGGCCGCTCAGCAAGGAAGAAGCCACTGCTCCAAAACCGCCATAAAAAAGCCAGACTACGGTTTGCAACTGCACATGGGGACAAAGATCGTACTTTTGGGAGAAATGTCTGATGAAACAAAAATATAACTGTTTGGCCATAATGACCATCGTTATGTTTGGAGGAAAAAGGGGAGGTTTGCAAGCCAAAGAACACCATCCCAACGTGAAGCACGGGGGTGGCAGCATCATGTTGTGGGGGTGCTTTGCTGCAGGATGGACTGGTGCACTTCACAAAATAGATGGCATCATGAGGGTGGAAAATTATGTGGATATATTGAAGCAACATCTCAAGACATCAGTCAGGAAGTTAAAGCTTGGTTGCAAATGGGTCTTCCAAATGGACAATGACCCCAAGCATACTTCCAAAGTTGTGGCAAAATGGCTTAAGGACAACAAAGTCAAGGTATTGGAGTGGCCATCACAAAGCCCTGACCTCAATCCTATAGGAAATTTGTGGGCAGAACTGAAGAAGTGTGTGCGAGCAAGGAGGCCTACAAACCTGACTCAGTTACACCAGCTCTGTCAGGAGGAATGGGACAAAATTCACCCAACTTATTGTGGGAAGCTTGTGGAAGGCTACCTGAAACGTTTGACCCAAGTTAAACAATTTAAAGGCAATGCTACCAAATACTAATTGAGTGTATTTAAACTTCTGACCCACTGGGAATGTGATGAAAGAAATAAAAGCTGAAATAAATCAATCATTCTCTCTACTATTATTCTGACATTTCACATTCTTAAAATAAAGTGGTGATCCTAACTGGCCTAAAACATGGATTGTTTTACTCTGATTAAATGTCAGGAATCGTGTAAAACTAAGTTTAAATGTACGTGGCGTACCTTTAGGTGTACCTAAACTTCAGACTTCAACTATATATTTTACAGACAATCTAGGAGAACCAGCCAGACCAGAAAGGAATCAGACAACTCCTAGCTAACCTCAGCCAGATCCAGCTCCTTGACGTGACTAACATAACAACTGAGCTGATGAGGATCGAGCTGGATTAAAAACCTTTAATGTAGTTTTTCAGCGGCAGGGACTGGGAGACTAGTCAGGATGGAGGGAAAGATGAACAGAGAAAAGTACAGAGAGATCCTTGATGAAAACCTGCTCCATAGCGCTCATGACCTCAGACTGGGGTGAAAGTTCACCTTCCAACAGGATAATGACCCTAAGCACACAGACAAGATAACGCAGGAGTGGCTTCAGGGCAAGTTTCTGAATGTCCTTGAGTTTCCCAGCCAGAGCCGGGACTTGAACCCAATCGAACATCTCTGGAGAGACCTGAAAATAGCTATGCAGCAACACTCCCCATCCGATCTGACAGAGCTTGAGAGGATCTGCAAAGGAGAATGGGAGAAACTCCCAAAATACAGGTGTGTCAAGCTTGTAGCGTCATACCCAAGAAGAGTTGAGACTGTAATCGCTGCCAAAGGTGCTTAAACAAAGTACTGAGTAAAGGGTCTGAATACTTATGTAAATGTGATAATTCAGTGATATTTCTAAAAACCTATTTTTGCTTTGTCAGTATGGGGTATTGTGATGTCATTATGGGGTATTGTGATGTCATTATGGGGTATTGTGATGTCATTATGGGGTATTGTGATGTCATTATGGGGTATTGTGATGTCATTATGGGGTATTGTGATGTCATTATGGGGTATAGATTAATGTGTAGATTAATGAAGGGGGAAAACGATTGAATCCATTTTAGAATAAGGCTGTAACGTAACAAAATGTGGAAAAAGTCAAGGGGTCTGAATACTTTCCAAATGCACCACACCCACACACACACACACACACACACACACACACACACACACACACACACACACACACACCTGACTCCATGCAGATTCATCTAACCTGACTCCATGCAGATTCATCTAACCTGACTCCATGCAGATTCATCTAACCTGACTCCATGCAGATTCATCTAACCTGACTCCATGCAGATTCATCTAACCTGACTCCATGCAGATTCATCTAACCTGACTCCATGCAGATTCATCAAACCTGACTCCATGCAGATTCATCTAACCTGACTCCACGCAGATTCATCTAACCTGACTCCACGCAGATTCATCTAGCCTGACTCCACGCAGATTCATCTAGCCTGACTCCATGCAGATTCATCTAGCCTGACTCCATGCAGATTCATCTAGCCTGACTCCATGCAGATTCATCTAACCTGACTCCATGCAGATTCATCTAGCCTGACTCCATGCAGATTCATCTAGCCTGACTCCATGCAGATTCATCTAGCCTGACTCCATGCAGATTCATCTAGCCTGACTCCATGCAGATTCATCTAACCTGACTCCATGCAGATTCATCTAACCTGACTCCATGCAGATTCATCTAGCCTGACTCCATGCAGATTCATCTAGCCTGACTCCATGCAGATTCATCTAGCCTGACTCCATGCAGATTCATCTAGCCTGACTCCATGCAGATTCATCTAACCTGACTCCATGCAGATTCATCTAACCTGACTCCATGCAGATTCATCTAGCCTGACTCCATGCAGATTCATCTAACCTGACTCCATGCAAATTCATCTAGCCTGACTCCATGCAGATTCATCTAGCCTGACTCCATGCAGATTCATCTAGCCTGACTCCATGCAGATTCATCCCAGACAGACTCATTCATCAACACATTAGGGGATTTATTGGTCATTTCTATTCATCAGTCTAACTGTCGGACTAATGCTGCTATCAAAGTGTTAACATTAGATTATCAGAGGACAGCCACACACCCCCACAGTGCTGTAAAGGTCAGTCCCCGTGCTAACGCAGTCTAATCTCTTAGGGCTTCTGTGTTTTATGACAGCAGACCAGGCAGCCCAAAGCAACACAGATGAGCGTGTTAAAGTAGTTCCTCTGAGGTGGACTGAAGTCTGGTAGAGAGTCAAGACAGAGAGGTATTCGGTGTTCTGTGGTATGTGTGTGTGGAGAGATCGTAGGTCTGAGAGAGAGAGAGAGAGACAGAGAGAGAGAGAGACGTGTTGCGTCTATGGAGAGAGAGTCCTGCAGTGTACTGTGGACCAACTGCGGTTTCTCCTGAATCTGAAGCACAAAAACACAAGTTCAGATGGGTCACAATGCCTGTTAGCCCGCCACACTCTTTGTGACAAAGCAACCATCTCACATGACATAGAAAGAACAAGGGATACGGCCTGTTGTATAGAGGAGGGAGAGGAGTCTAGTCAGCCTGGGGAGAAGGCTATAAAATCACCTCAAAAAGATGTGAGCTCCATCAGGCCACTGTGAGGCAAATCATTTACAAATAGAGAGTATTTAACATGACAGCAACTTGTCCTAGAAGTGGACGACCTTCCAAAGTATCCCAAAGAGCCACAAGAACAATAATACATCAGATAAAAGCCATCCCAAACATAACATCTAGAGATTTGCAGACCTTCCTTGCTACATCTCAGGTAACTGTGCATAAACAGTATAATGATTATATTGATTATATATTGATTATATTCCTGACTGATAACCATGTTACAGACACTGGTTACAGTTTGAAGGTTTTTCTTGAGTGGGCAGCCTGATGAGAGCCAGTCAATATTAAAAATCACCCAGAAAATACACCTCTCTGTTGATATCACATACATTATCAAGCATTTCACACATGTTATCCAGATACTGACTGTTAACACTCGGTGGTCTATAGCAGCTTCCCATATTATATTTACGGCTTAAAGTGGTCCTATGGACGGATACTCCAATCACCGCTGTGGAGCTTTGCAGCTCCTTCAGGGTGATCTTTGGTCTCTTTGTTGCCTCTCTGATTAACTCCCTGGAGGGCATTAATCAAACGTGGCATGTTTATTGTGGTGCCATATCATAAATATTATATATATTATTATAAATAAAGGTAAATAAATAAAAAAATATTCTTTCCCTTTTATAAAAATGGATTTGACGGAGCTCCGTGGGACGTTCAGAGTTTAGGATATGTTTTAACGACCCTGATCTGTCCTTCTCCACAACTTTGTCCCTGATTAAATAAATGATATACTTATATCCATTTATTTATATATTTATGTCATCTGCAGCATGGTTTCCTGAGTCGTAGTAGGGTGGACCACACTGCCTATCGCATGACTCCCAAGTTTACTTCCAAATAATGGTTATTATAATCAATATTTGCATATAGTTCTTTCCACTACCATTTCTCACCTTTCATTTTACCAACACAAAAAAAGATCCCATGTCGAACAAATATATTGTCTGCATTTATAAAAATTGTACTGAAACTTCCTGTTTCCATCAGCCAGGTCGTGACCTTTTATTTCTTAATGCGTTCAGTAATTCATCCTTCTGAAATGGTTGGACAGAAACCTGGTTAGTGATGTTTGAAATGCTATTAGCGCGCACCCCGCTAACTAGCTAGCCATTTCACATCGTTTACACCAGCCTCATCTCGGGAGATGATAGGCTTGAAGTCATAAACAGCGCAATGCTTGACGCACAACGAAGAGCTGCTGGCAAAACGCAGTAAAGTGCTGTTTGAATGAATGCTTACGAGCCTGCAGCTGCCTACCACCGCTCAGTCAGACTGCTCTATCAAATCAAATTATGTTTTGATTCCTATTTTGGGTATAGGGGAGGGTCACGTTTTTTCCCTCGTGCGTTCAGAGAGGATTTAGGTTAAATATATTTTGCTGAAGGGAGAGACATACATTTCCATTTCAGAGAGGTCTTATTTTCTAATCAAGTTCAATTTATAGTTTGTTAATTATATATGACACAACCTCTCTGGGTTGTCAGGGAGATCCTGCCATACATCTCAACTTCTCTGGGTTGTCAGGGAGATCCTGCCATACATCTCAACTTCTCTGGGTTGTCAGGGAGATCCTGCCATACATCTCAACCTCTCTGGGTTGTCAGGGAGGTCCTGCCATACATCTCAACCTCTCTGGGTTGTCAGGGAGATCCTGCCATACATCTCAACCTCTCTGGGTTGTCAGGGAGGTCCTGCCATACATCTCAACCTCTCTGGGTTGTCAGGGAGATCCTGCCATACATCTCCAAATGTAACTTGTTTCCTGTCTTCAGACAGGAAAAGCATTGTGTTCCTTTCTTCACCATTTCAATAAGGGAATAAGACTTTGACTACTCATTTATATAATAAACAGTGTTGTTTACAGTGGAATCCCTCACCCGTACAGTATTTTCAGAAAGGATGATTGCCATTTATATCAGAGGTGATGGTGAAGCTAACGATACGACACACTAAAGCCATGCTGAAAATACAGAAGGGTCACGATGTTGAAGGAGTGTAGTTAGATCAAACGCTACGATTTCATCGCTACCCATCAACACCGACAACAAGCGTGACGGCGTGTCACATAACAACACACCACTAACAGAAAGACTGGTGTCCACCTTCCTGACCTTGTGAAGACAAACTGTTCTCAGCTCTCCCTCCCCCGAGGGCTCGCCTCACACCCCCGTAGCACCAAGAACACCAATAACCGTACAACTCAGAGTCCCACAGCACCGATAACATCACAACTAACCAACCGTAGTGCACTACTTCTGCCCAGAGCCAACCTGTTACGTTCCCCAGTTTCTGTATTTTGTTTGTATGTGTGTGTTGCAGGACGGCTTCCTGGAATTCCCCCCAAGCAGGTGATTGGTCGGCCACATCGATGAGTGGAGAGCTGACCACGCCCCCTCGTCAGGATACAGCTGTATCCCATTAGACTCCTACTCCAGCTATTTAAGCCAGTGTTCTGTTTCTCAGAGAGAGCTGACCACGCCCCCTCGTCAGGATGTATCCCATTAGACTCCTTCAGCTATTTAAGCCAGTGTTCTGTTGCTCAGAGAGAGCTGACCACGCCCCCTCGTCAGGATGTATCCCATTAGACTCCTTCAGCTATTTAAGCCAGTGTTCTGTTGCTCAGAGAGAGCTGACCACGCCCCCTCGTCAGGATGTATCCCATTAGACTCCTCCAGCTATTTAAGCCAGTAGAACACTGGCTCAGAGAGAGCTGAGGGTTATATCATATGTCGGTTGATTCGCAGAAAGAGATTTGGTATGTGCTATGTTAGTTGTTGCTGAGTGTGTCCTGTGTTTTCGTTGTTGGTCTGTATAATTGGTATGTACTAGGTTAGTTGTTGCTGAGAGAGGTGTTTTCGTTGTTGGTCTGTATAATTGGTATGCACTAGGTTAGTTGTTGCTGAGAGAGGTGATGAGTGTGTCCTGTGTTTTCGTTGTTGGTCTGTATAATTGGTATGTACTAGGTTAGTAGTTGCTGAGAGGTGTTTTCGTTGTTGGTCTGTATAATTGGTATGTACTAGGTTAGTTGTTGCTGAGTGTGTCCTGTGTTTGTTGTTGGTCTGTATAATTGGTATGTACTAGGTTAGTTGTTGCTGAGAGGTGTTTATGTTGGTCTGTATAATTGGTATGCACTAGGTTAGTTGTTGCTGAGAGAGGTGATGAGTGTGTCCTGTGTTATCGTTGTTGGTCTGTATAATTGGTATGTACTAGGTTAGTTGTTGCTGAGTGTGTCCTGTGTTTGTTGTTGGTCTGTATAATTGGTATGTACTAGGTTAGTTGTTGCTGAGTGTGTCCTGTGTTTGTTGTTGGTCTGTATAATTGGTATGTACTAGGTTAGTTGTTGCTGAGAGAGGTGATGAGTGTGTCCTGTGTTTGTTGTTGGTCTGTATAATTGGTATGAACTAGGTTAGTTGTTGCTGAGTGTGTCCTGTGTTTGTTGATGGTCTGTATAATTGGTATGTACTAGGTTAGTTGTTGCTGAGAGAGGTGTTGGTCTGTATAATTGGTATGTACTAGGTTAGTTGTTGCTGAGAGAGGTGGTGTTGGTCTGTATAATTGGTATGTACTAGGTTAGTTGTTGCTGAGAGGTGTTGTTGGTCTGTATAATTGGTATGTACTAGGTTAGTTGTTGCTGAGAGAGGTGTTGTTGGTCTGTATAATTGGTATGTACTAGGTTAGTTGTTGCTGAGTGTGTCCTGTGTTTGTTGTTGGTCTGTATAATTGGTATGTACTAGGTTAGTTGTTGCTGAGTGTGTCCTGTGTTTGTTGTTGGTCTGTATAATTGGTATGTACTAGGTTAGTTGTTGCTGAGAGGTGTTGTTGGTCTGTATAATTGGTATGTACTAGGTTAGTTGTTGCTGAGAGAGGTGGTGTTGTTGGTCTGTATAATTGGTATGTACTAGGTTAGTTGTTGCTGAGAGGCGTTGTTGGTCTGTATAATTGGTATGCACTAGGTTAGTTGTTGCTGAGAGAGGTGTTGGTCTGTAATTGTTGTGAAGTATTTTGTAGCTGGTCCTGAGGTGTGTGTATCTCCAAAGGACCGTTTTGATGATTGAAATGGTTGTATTGTTCTGTTTTTGTTCCCAGGGGGGAAGGGGAAGGCACCTTGGGAGTGCTTAGGCAAGAGGCCCGCGGGCATACATATACCTGTAGTAGATTCACTGTCTAGGCACACTAGGTAAGACCTGGGAGGACCACCCCCTGTATTTTGGTTAGTACAGGTAAGGTAGGAGAGGGGGCTTTGATAATTACTAGAGGTAGACCGATGATTTTTCAACGCCAATACCGATTATTGGAGGACCAAAAAAAGCCGATACCGATTAAACGGCCATTTTTTAATTTAAATTTAATTTTAAAAAATAATGACAATTACAACAACTGAATGAACACTTATTTTAACTTAATATAATACATCAATAAATCCATTTAGCCTCAAATAAATAATGAAACATGTTCAATTTGGTTTAAATAATGTAAAAACAAAGTGTTGGAGAAGTATAAGTGCAATATGTGCCATGTAAGAAAGCTAACGTTTCAGTTCCTTGCTCAGAACATGAGAACATATGAAAGCTGGTGGTTCCTTTTAACATGACTTCATATTCCCAGGTAAGAGGTTTTAAGTTGTAGTTAATATAGTATTTATAGGACTAGTGTAACAGTATAGCTTCCGTCCCTCTCCTCGCTCCTACCTGGGCTCGAACCAGGAACACAATGACAACAGCCACACTCGAAGCAGCGTTACCCATGCAGAGCAAGGGGAACAACTACTCCAAGGCTCAGAGCGAGTGATGTTTGAAACTCTATTAGCGCACACCCAGCTAACTAGCTAGCCCTTTCACATTGGTTACACCAGCCATTAGGCTGATAGGCTTGAAGTCATAAACAGTGCTGTGCTTGCGAAGAGCTGCTGGCAAAACGCACAAAAGTGCTATTTGAATGAATGCTTACGAGCCTGCTGCTGCTGCCTACCATCGCTCAGTCAGACTGCTCTATCAAATCATAGACTAAATTCTAACATAACACACAGAAATACAAGCCTTTGGTCTTTAATATGGTCGAATCCAGAAAATATCATTTCGAAAACAAAACGTTTATTTCAGTGAAATACGGAACCGTTCCGTATTTTATCTAACGAGTAGCATCCATCAGTCTAAATATTCCTGTTACATTGCACAACCTTCAATGTTATGTCATAATTACGTAAAATTCTGGCAAATTAGTTCGCAATGAGCCAGGCTGCCCAAACTGTTGCATATACCCTGACTCAGCGTGCAATTCCCCCGCTCCACTACTGTGCCCTTGCTTCCCCTGCTCTCCGCCCTTGCTTCCCCTGCTCTCCGCCCTTGCTTCCCCTGCTCTCCGCCCTTGCTTCCCCTGCTCTCCGCCCTTGCTTCCCCTGCTCTCCGTCTCTCTACGCCTCAGTCTGTTGTTGATACTGAGATCAGGTCTACAGAGAGATCAGCTGAATATGATGACAGTCCCGTCAGGCTGGTGCAGGGCCGTCAGGCTGGTGCAGGGCCGTCAGGTGAACGGTGTTTCCTCCGACACATTGGTGCGACTGGCTTCCTGGTTAAGCGGCGGGTAACGCATGACTCACACCAGGACTCAGAGAATGATGCTACTGTGTCTGATGACCCACACCGGGGCTCAGAGAATGATGCTACTGGGTCTGACTCACACCAGGACTCGGAGAATGATGCTACTGGGTCTGACTCACACCAGGACTCAGAGAATGATGCTACTGGGTCTGACTCACACGGGGGATCAGAGAATGATGCTACTGGGTCGGACGACTCACACCGGGGCTCAGCTGGGCCAAAGGTCTTCCACAAAGCAAAGTACATCTCTCTTCCTCTCTCTCTGCCTGCCTCTCGTTTTCCAATAACTTTTTAAAAAGGTCATATAGATCATTTAGTACGCCTTTAAGGTATAAAACAAATATTTAAATGATTTGATAAAATATTGAATTTGGCCTTTACTAATAAATCCCATAGAAAAACACTTTTATACCATCTATTGCACCTTGCCTATGCCGCTCGGCCATCACTCATCCATATATTTATATGTACATATTCTCATTCACCCCTTTAGATGTGTATATTAGGTAGTTATTGGGAAATTGTTAGATTACTTGTTGGTTATTACTGCATTGTCGGAACTAGAAGCACACGCGTTTTGCTACACTCGCATTAACATCCGCTAACCATGTGACCGCCTGCTAACCATGTGACCGCCTGCTAACCATGTGACCGCCTGCTAACCATGTGACCGCCTGCTAACCATGTGACCGCCTGCTAACCATGTGACCGCCTGCTAACCATGTGACCGCCTGCTAACCATGTGACCGCCTGCTAACCATGTGACCGTCTTCTAACCATGTGACCGCCTGCTAACCATGTGACCGCCTGCTAACCATGTGACCGCCTGCTAACCATGTGACCGCCTTCTAACCATGTGACCGCCTGCTAACCATGTGACCGCCTGCTAACCATGTGACCGTCTTCTAACCCACTCACTTATGCGTCCAATAACATCTGCAAACCATGTGTATGTGACCAATAAAATTACATTCGATTTGGAATAACATTACTAAATCAGGCAAAAAATGAATCCTAAGGAATCCTAAGGTTTTGAAGTGTCTGACCTAATATCTAGGAGATGTGTCAAGGCTCAGTGTAGAGTAGTGCACTGTATATATATATATATATATATATATATATATATACACATACATACATACAGGGCATTCGGAACATATTCAGACCCTTTAACTTTTTCTACATTTTGTTATGTTACAACCTTATTCTAAAATGGATTCAATTATTTTTTTCCTCATCAAATCTAAAACGTATTTTTTTGTATTTGTTACTTGATGAAATTGCAATATGACTCATATATAACAATTACAATATGATCTTGTTACCATCTGATGCACATTCAGATGTCATAAATGAGCTCTCCCTGTCTTCGGCCGTGCCCTGATTACATTAGTGTTGATGATATCTGGAAATGTGCATGTACACCCTGGCCCATCTACTGATGCTAACCCCAATTCTGACTTGTACTATAGGATCTGCTTCACTGATTTCTGCTCTCGTAAAAGCCTGGGTTTTCTGCACGTTAACACTAGAAGCTTATTACCTAAAATGGATCAATTGAAAGTGTTGGTTCACAGCTCCAATCCAGATGTGTTGGTCATTACTGAGACGTGGTTAAGGAAGAGTGTTTTGAATACTGATGTTAACCTTTCTGGTTATAACCTTTTTCAGCAAGACAGATCTTCTAAAGGTGGGGGAGTGGCAATCTTTACCAAGGATCACCTTCAGTGTTCGGTTGTCTCCACCAAGTCTGTCCCCAAACAATTTGATTTGCTGGTTTTAAGCATTAAACTTTCAAATAACTCTTGACTGTTGCTGGGTGTTATCGTCCACCATCAGCACCGGCCTGTACCCTACCTGCCCTAAGCTCTCTCCTGGCCCCTTACTCTCTGAATTTGTCCTGCTAGGTGACCTGAACTGGGACATACTGTTATGTTCCACAGTTTCTGTGGGTTTTTCAGGGTGGCTTCCTGGATTCCAAGCAGCTGATTGGTCGGCCCCATTGCAGATTACCGCTCTGACCCCGCCCTCTCGTCAAGGGATACAGCTGTCTGCAATTACCGACTCCTTCTGCAGCTTGAAAAGCCAGTGTTCCTTTGTTAGGAAAGGGAGCTTCTTTGTAGCTGCTCCTGCAGAGGTATGTGTGTGCCGTAGGACTTAGAGTTTTTGGTTTATTTAAATTGTTTCATTTGTTCCCAGGGGGGAAGGGAAAGGCACCTTGGGAGTGTTTGGGCAAGAGGCCTGCGGGCATACATAACCCGTAGTATGTACTCTTGTCTATGCACACTAGGTAAGACCTGGGCGGACCACCCCCTGTAGTTTGGTTAGCGCGTTAGGTAAGTAGTGGGTAGGCAGGTAAATTAGGAGAGGTTAGGTAAGTAGTGGGTAGGCAGGTAAGGTAGGAGAGGTTAGGTAAGTAGTGGGTAGGTTAGGTAAGTAGTGGGTAGGCTGGTAAGGTAGGAGAGGGTAGGTTAGGTAAGTAGTGGGTAGGTTAGGTAAGTAGTGGGTAGGCTGGTAAGGTAGGAGAGGGTAGGTTAGGTAAGTAGTGGTTAGGTAAGTAGTGGGTAGGTTAGGTAAGTAGTGGGTAGGCTGGTAAGGTAGGAGAGGGTAGGTAAGTAGTGGGTAGGATAGGTAGGCAGGTATGGTAGGTTAGGTAAGTGGAGGTTAGGTAGTGGGTAGGAGAGGGGGCTCTAAATTTCTTTGCTTTGGTTCCGTCCAGCCCCTTTTCCCCACCTTATCGTATGAAGGAAGAATATATATTCCCTGTAAATGGTAATATTCTCTGCCTCTGTCATCCTTACCCCGTACCTACAATCACACACCTTTTTTCGCTCCACAGGGAGTTGAGTTGAAGCAGGGTGTTGCGTTCCCTCCACCAAGAGGCACGTAACACAAGCAGAAAACCACAAAGTCCTAAAGAAATGGGACTCCTTAAGTCTTCCTCAGATTATCGCCACGAGGTACGACTCCAAACACACAGAAAAGGCTACTCTTCTTGATGTTATCCTCCCAAATAATCCTGATAGGTATCAGTCTGGTGTTTTCTCTAATGACCTTAGTGATCATTGTTTTACAGCCTGTCACTCTCACAAATAGTCCTGATAGGCATCGGTCTGGTGTTTTCTGTAATGACCTTAGTGATCACTGTTTTACAGCCTGTCACTCTCACAAATAGTCCTGATAGGCATCGGTCTGGTGTTTTCTGTAATGACCTTAGTGATCACTGTTTTACAGCCTGTGTTTGTAATGGCTGGCTGTTCAGTGAAATGACCTGTTCTGATTTGTCATAGACGCTTGCTAGTAAAAAAAACTTCAATGATCAAGCCTTTCTTCATGACCTGGCCTCTGTAAAATGGTATAGAATCAGCTTGATCCCCTCTGTCGAAGACGCTTGGACCTTCTTTTCGTTAACAAACACACCCCCATAAAGAAAATGAGAATTTAAAACAGGTTTCAGCTCCTGGTTCGACCGTGATCTGGCAGAGTTACTCCACCTCAAGAACTGCATTTGGCTAAAGGCTCAGCACACACATACTCAAGCTGCCTGGCTTTCGTTCAGGCAAATTAGAAATAAGTGCACTCAGGCTATCCGGAAGGTCAAAGTTAATTGCTTTAAGGAGCAGTTGTCTCTCTGTGGGTTTAACCCCAAGAAGTTCTGGAAAACAGTTAAAGACCTGGAGAATAAACCCTCCTCCTCACAGCTGCCCATGTCCCTTTATGTTGATGATGTGGTTGTTACTTGTGGGCCGGCTAAGGAGTATTAGTGTCTCTGAGGGGTCTTTGGCCTGGTTTGCTAACTACCTCTCTCAAAGAGTGCAGTGTATAAAGTCAGAATCTGCTGTCTCATCCACTGGCTGTCACCAAGGGAGTACCAAGGCTCAATCCTAGGCCCCACGCTCTTCTCAATTTACATCAACAACATAGCTCAGGAGGTAGGAAGCTGTCTCACCCATTTATATGCAGATGATACAGTCTTATACTCAGCTGGCCCCTCCCTCGTATTTTGTGTTAAATGTTCAACAACAAAGCTTTGTTAGTGTCCAACAAGCTTTCTCTACCCTTAATAACCTTGTTCTGAACACCTCCAAAACAAAGGTCATGTGGTTTGGAAAGAAGAATGCCCCTCCCTCTCTCCCCACAGGTGTGATTACTACCTCTGAGGGTTTAGAGCTTGAGGTAGTCAACTCATACAAGTACTTGGGAGTTTGGCTAGACGGTGGACTGTCCTTCTCTCAGCACATATCAAAGCTGCACGCTAAAGTTAAATCTAGACTTCGAGGAAACTATGGTAATCGCTCCTCTTTCACCCCAGCTGCCAAACTAACCCTGATTCAGATGACCATCCTACCCATGCTAGACTACGGAGACATAATTTATAGATCGGCAGGTTAGGGTGCTCTTGAGCTGCTAGATGTTCTTTACCATTCGGCCATCAGATTTGCCACCAATGCTCCTTTTAGGACACATCACTGCACTCTATACTCCCTCAATGTGAGCAAGACAAAGGAGATGATTGTGGACTACAGGAAAAGGAGGGCCGAACACGCCCCCATTCACATCGACGGGGCTGTAGTGGAGCGGGTCGAGAGTTTCAAGTTCCTTGGTGTCCACATCACCAATGAACTATCATGGTCCAAACATACCAAGAAAGTCGTGGAGAGGGCATGACAATGCCCTTGTACCCCTCAGGAGACTGAAAAGATTTGGCATGGGTCCCCAGATCCTCAGTTTTACAGCTGCACCATCGAGAGACTGGTTGTACTGTACTGGTTGACTGGTATGTCAACTGCACGGCATCTGACCGTAAGGCGCTACAGAGGGTAGTGCGTACGGCCCAGTACATCACTGGGGCCAAGCTTCCTGCCATCCAGGACCTCTATACCAGGTGGTGTCAGAGGAAGGCACAAAAGACTGTCCAAGACTCCAGCCACCGAAATCCTAGACCTTTCTCTCTGCTACCGCACGGCAAGCGAGTGGTACCGGAGTGCCAAGTCTAGGTCCAAGAGGCTTCTAAAACAGCTTCTACCCCCAAGCCATAAGACTGTTAAATGAATCGCATGGCCAGACTATTTACATTGACACCCCCTTTGATTTGTACACTGCTGCTACTCGCTGTTTATCTATGTCACTTCACCCCTACCTTCATGTACAAAACACCTCAACTAACACAATAACCCTATTAATAATATCCCCTGTATATAGCCTCGTTATTGTTATTACATTTTTATAAAACTTTTTACTTTATTCTATTTAGTAAATATATTCTTAACTCCTATTTTAACTCTCTGAATCAGAGAGGTGCAGGGTAGCCTAGTGATTAGTGTTGGACTAGTAACCGGAAGGTTGTAAGTTCAAACCCCCGAGCTGACAAGGTACAAATCTGTCGTTCTGCCCCTGAACAGGCAGTTAACCCACTGTTCCTAGGTCGTCATTGAAAATAAGTCAGTTAAGGTATAAATAAAAAATCAACATCCACGTCTTAACAGTTAACGGTTAAATGTTCCTGTCGTTCTGCCCCTGAGCAGGGGGGGCAGAATGACAGACTTTTACCTTGTCAGCTCGTGGTTTCGATCCAGCAACATTTTGGTTACTAGTCCAACACTCTAACCACCACATGCCGCCCCCATGCGATATTAAATTAAGACCAATAGACTTTTAAAATAACAGCGTGTTCTAGATGACCCCAAGTAAGCAGTCCAGTAGACTGTCTCTCTAAGTTACCTCAGCTACTCAAACTCAGTCCTATCTTAACCTCTGTCTCCCCCTGCTGTCCTGTGTCCCCTGGTCATTGTAGTTCTGACCATGTCATGTCCTGTGTCCCCTGGTCATTGTAGTTCTGACCATGTCCTGTGTGTAGTGAGTTAGGCCCTGCTTTATGTAACGCCTCTCCATCCCGCCACTTCCACCTCTCTGGGTCTTCCCTCCACTTCCACCTCTCTGGGTCTTCCCTCCACTTCCACCTCTCTGGGTCTTCCCTCCACTTCCACCTCTCTGGGTCTTCCCTCCACTTCCACCTCTCTGGGTCTTCCCTCCACTTCCACCTCTCTGGGTCTTCCCTCCACTTCCACCTCTCTGGGTCTTCCCTCCACTTCCACCTCTCTGGGTCTTCCCTCCACTTCCACCTCTCTGGGTCTTCCCTCCACTTCCACCTCTCTGGGTCTTCCCTCCACTTCCACCTCTCTGGGTCTTCCCTCCACTTCCACCCCTCTGGGTCTTCCCTCCACTTCCACCCCTCTGGGTCTTCCCTCCACTTCCACCTCTCTGGGTCTTCCCTCCACTTCTACCTCTCTGGGTCTTCCCTCCACTTCTACCTCTCTGGGTCTTCCCTCCACTTCCACCTCTCTGGGTCTTCCCTCCACTTCCACCTCTCTGGGTCTTCCCTCCACTTCCACCTCTCTGGGTCTTCCCTCCACTTCCACCTCTCTGGGTCTTCCCTCCACTTCCACCTCTCTGGGTCTTCCCTCCACTTCCACCTCTCTGGGTCTTCCCTCCACTTCCACCTCTCTGGGTCTTCCCTCCACTTCCACCTCTCTGGGTCTTCCCTCCACTTCCACCTCTCTGGGTCTTCCCTCCACTTCCACCCCTCTGGGTCTTCCCTCCACTTCCACCCCTCTGGGTCTTCCCTCCACTTCCACCTCTCTGGGTCTTCCCTCCACTTCTACCTCTCTGGGTCTTCCCTCCACTTCTACCTCTCTGGGTCTTCCCTCCACTTCTACCTCTCTGGGTCTTCCCTCCACTTCCACCTCTCTGGGTCTTCCCTCCACTTCCACCTCTCTGGGTCTTCCCTCCACCTCTCTGGGTCTTCCCTCCACCTCTCTGGGTCTTTCTTCTCCTTTACGTAACTATGCCAACCCAGCGCTGACGACGCCGGAAAACTGGGATGGCAGCTGTAGGAAAGTGTTGCACTTCTGAAACAGCTTGAGACTGGAGCTACTGGAATTTCCAGTCTTCATCTTTTATCATCAGCCATCAGTTTACTCAATGCAAAAAATTTAAATATTAAGCAGAACACAGCATTTCTCAAATTCTTCATTCATGTGGCTCCAGAGCTCCTAGTATCACATCCATGTTACACCAGTTAGCTCTCTGTGTGATGGGACTATCTACGCGTGGTTCTCCTACATAGGACGGAGGTATTTGGATTGATATTATGGATCCCCGTTAGTTCCTGCCAAGGCAGAAGCTACTCTTCCTGGGGTTTATTATGGATCCCCATTACTTCCTGTCAAGGCAGCAGCTACTCTTCCTGGGGTTTATTATGGATCCCCATTAGTTCCTGCCAAGGCAGCAGCTACTCTTCCTGGGGTTTGTTATGGATCTCCATTAGTTCCTGCCAAGGCAGCAGCTACTCTTCCTGGGGTTTATTATGGATCGCCATTAGTTCCTGCCAAGGCAGACGCTACTCTTCCTGGGGTTTATTATGGATCCCCATTAGTTCCTGCCAAGGCAGAAGCTACTCTTCCTGGGGTTTATTATGGATCCCCATTACTTCCTGCCAAGGCAGCAGCTACTCTTCCTGGGGTTTATTATGGATCCCCATTAGTTCCTGCCAAGGCAGCAGCTACTCTTCCTGGGGTTTACTATGGATCCCCATTAGTTCCTGCCAAGGCAGCAGCTACTCTTCCTGGGGTCCAGCAACTAAATACTTTTAGACAGTTACACATTACATTAACAGTTTTCACAACGTATTAAATGTGTGCTCTTAGGCCTCTACTCTACTTCATGTGTATAGTGAGTATTATCCTGTGTTTGTATGCATGCATCTATGTTTGTGTTTCACAGTCCCCACTGTTCCGTCAGGTGCTTTTTAAAATCAGATTTTACTGCTGCATGAGTTACCTGATGTGGAATAGAGTTCCATGTGGTCATGGCTCTATGTAGTACTGTGCGCCTCCCATAGTCTGTTCTGGATGTGGGGACTGTGAAGAGACCTCTGGTGGCATGTCTCGTGAGGTGAGTTCAACAAAGGCTTCTGTCCGCGGTGAACATGTTAACCTCCCCGTAACAATTCAGTTGAACGATTTGATGTTACAGTGAGGCAGCAAATATCTTTTTATTTTTTTATGGATGACTGTGGCTTTTTTTTTTGGCGGCAAAATTCAAACTGCAAATTACGTTTCTGTTCCTACGACGTGTAATAGAAATCCTACATGACCACATTGTTTGTAGCTCATCTTAGTTTAGACTCGAAACAGATACTTATGTTCACCGCACACTAGCTTCTCAGATGGTTAGCCAATGTTACATGTTAGCCAACGTTACTGGTTAGCCAACGTTACATGTTAGCCAATGTTACATGTTAGCCAATGTTACATGTTAGCCAACGTTACTGGTTAGCCAACGTTACTGGTTAGCCAACGTTACTGGTTAGCCAACGTTACTGGTTAGCCAACGTTACATGTTAGCCAACGTTACATGTTAGCCAACGTTACATGTTAGCCAACGTTACATGTTAGCCAATGTTACATGTTAGCCAATGTTACATGTTAGCCAATGTTAGCAGAGTCTGAGAGTCTGACAGTAAACAGATTGTTAGCCAGGGAGTTCTGCAGAGTTGTTAGCTAGAGGCAAAATGACAAACTACCACTGTTTTGGTGCCCCATTGTCCCATCTCTCTCTCACACCCTCCTCTCTGGACTCTTCCTTCCTGAAAAGATTATTCAAATCCTGACAGAGGGTCTCTCCCTCCCTCCTCCTGACAGAGGATCTCTCCCTCCCTCCTGCTGACAGAGGGTCTCTCCTCCCTCCCTCCTGCTAACAGAGGGTCTCTCCTCCCTCCCTCCTGCTAACAGAGGCTCTCTCCTCCCTCCCTCCCGCTAACAGAGGGTCTCTCCTCCCTCCCTCCTGCTAACAGAGGGTCTCTCCTCCCTCCCTCCTGCTAACAGAGGGTCTCTCCTCCCTCCCTCCTGCTAACAGAGGGTCTCTCCTCCCTCCCTCCTGCTAACAGAGGGTCTCTCCTCCCTCCCTCCTGCTAACAGAGGGTCTCTCCTCCCTCCCTCCTGCTAACAGAGGGTCTCTCCTCCCTCCCTCCTGCTGACAGAGGATCTCTCCTCCCTCCCTCCTGCTGACAGAGGATCTCTCCTCCTTCCCTCCTGCTGACAGAGGATCTCTCCTCCTTCCCTCCTGCTGACAGAGGGTCTCTCCTCCCTCCCTCCTGCTGACAGAGGGTCTCTCCTCCCTCCCTCCTGCTGACAGAGGATCTCTCCCTCCCTCCTGCTAACAGAGGGTCTCTCCTCCCTCCCTCCTCCTGACAGAGGGTCTCTCCCTCCCTCCTCCTGACAGAGGGTCTCTCCCTCCCTCCTCCTGACAGAGGGTCTCTCCCTCCCTCCTCCTGACAGAGGGTCTCTCCCTCCCTCCTCCTGACAGAGGGTCTCTCCTCCCTCCCTCCTCCTGACAGAGGGTCTCTCCTCCCTCCCTCCTGCTAACAGAGGGTCTCTCCTCCCTCCCTCCTGCTGACAGAGGATCTCTCCCTCCCTCCTGCTGACAGAGGATCTCTCCCTCCCTCCTGCTGACAGAGGATCTCTCCCTCCCTCCTGCTGACAGAGGATCTCTCCCTCCCTCCTGCTGACAGAGGGTCTCTCCCTCCCTCCTGCTGACAGAGGATCTCTCCCTCCCTCCTGCTGACAGAGGATCTCGCCCTCCCTCCTGCTGACAGAGGATCTCGCCCTCCCTCCTGCTGACAGAGGATCTCACCCTCCCTCCTGCTGACAGAGGATCTCGCCCTCCCTCCTGCTGACAGAGGGTCTCTCCCTCCCTCCTGCTAACAGAGGGTCTCTCCCTCCCTCCTGCTAACAGAGGATCCCTCCCTCAATCCTGCTAACAGAGGATCTCTCCCTCCCTCCTGCTGACAGAGGATCTCTCCCTCCCTCCTGCTGAAAGAGGATCTCTCCCTCCCTCCTGCTGACAGAGGATCTCTCCCTCCCTCCTGCTGACAGAGGATCTCTCCCTTCCTCCTGCTGACAGAGGATCTCTCCCTTCCTCCTGCTAACAGAGGGTCTCTCCTCCCTCCCTCCTGCTAACAGAGGGTCTCTCCTCCCTCCCTCCTGCTAACAGAGGGTCTCTCCTCCCTCCCTCCTGCTAACAGAGGGTCTCTCCTCCCTCCCTCCTGCTAACAGAGGGTCTCTCCTCCCTCCCTCCTGCTAACAGAGGGTCTCTCCTCCCTCCCTCCTGCTAACAGAGGGTCTCTCCTCCCTCCCTCCTGCTAACAGAGGGTCTCTCCTGCCTCCCTCCTGCTAACAGAGGGTCTCTCCTCCCTCCCTCCTGCTGACAGAGGGTCTCTCCTCCCTCCCTCCTGCTGACAGAGGGTCTCTCCTCCCTCCCTCCTGCTGACAGAGGGTCTCTCCTCCCTCCCTCCTGCTGACAGAGGGTCTCTCCTCCCTCCCTCCTGCTGACAGAGGGTCTCTCCTCCCTCCCTCCTGCTGACAGAGGGTCTCTCCTCCCTCCCTCCTGCTGAGAGAGGATCTCTCCCTCCCTCCTGCTAACAGAGGGTCTCTCCTCCCTCCCTCCTGCTGACAGAGGGTCTCTCCTCCCTCCCTCCTGCTAACAGAGGGTCTCTCCTCCCTCCCTCCTGCTAACAGAGGGTCTCTCCCTCCCTCCTGCTGACAGAGGGTCTCTCCCTCCCTCCTGCTGACAGAGGGTCTCTCTCTCCCTCCTGCTAACAGAGGGTCTCTCCTCCCTCCCTCCTGCTAACAGAGGGTCTCTCCTCCCTCCCTCCTGCTAACAGAGGGTCTCTCCTCCCTCCCTCCTGCTAACAGAGGGTCTCTCCTCCCTCCCTCCTGCTGACAGAGGGTCTCTCCTCCCTCCCTCCTGCTGACAGAGGGTCTCTCCTCCCTCCCTCCTGCTAACAGAGGGTCTCTCCTCCCTCCCTCCTGCTAACAGAGGGTCTCTCCTCCCTCCCTCCTGCTGACAGAGGGTCTCTCCCTCCCTCCTGCTGACAGGGGGTCTCTCTCTCCCTCCTGCTAACAGAGGGTCTCTCCTCCCTCCCTCCTGCTAACAGAGGGTCTCTCCTCCCTCCCTCCTGCTAACAGAGGGTCTCTCCTCCCTCCCTCCTGCTAACAGAGGGTCTCTCCTCCCTCCCTCCTGCTGACAGAGGATCCCTCCCTCCCTCCTGCTGACAGAGGGTCTCTCCTCCCTCCCTCCTGCTGACAGAGGGTCTCTCCTCCCTCCCTCCTGCTAACAGAGGGTCTCTCCTCCCTCCCTCCTGCTAACAGAGGGTCTCTCCCTCCCTCCTGCTGACAGAGGGTCTCTCCCTCCCTCCTGCTGACAGAGGGTCTCTCTCTCCCTCCTGCTAACAGAGGGTCTCTCCTCCCTCCCTCCTGCTAACAGAGGGTCTCTCCTCCCTCCCTCCTGCTAACAGAGGGTCTCTCCTCCCTCCCTCCTGCTAACAGAGGGTCTCTCCTCCCTCCCTCCTGCTAACAGAGGGTCTCTCCTCCCTCCCTCCTGCTAACAGAGGGTCTCTCCTCCCTCCCTCCTGCTGACAGAGGGTCTCTCCTCCCTCCCTCCTGCTGACAGAGGGTCTCTCCTCCCTCCCTCCTGCTGACAGAGGGTCTCTCCTCCCTCCCTCCTGCTGACAGAGGGTCTCTCCTCCCTCCCTCCTGCTGAGAGAGGATCTCTCCCTCCCTCCTGCTAACAGAGGGTCTCTCCTCCCTCCCTCCTGCTAACAGAGGGTCTCTCCTCCCTCCCTCCTGCTGACAGAGGATCTCTCCCTCCCTCCTGCTAACAGAGGGTCTCTCCTCCCTCCCTCCTGCTAACAGAGGGTCTCTCCTCCCTCCCTCCTGCTAACAGAGGATCTCTCCCTCCCTCCTGCTAACAGAGGGTCTCTCCCTCCCTCCTGCTAACAGAGGGTCTCTCCCTCCCTCCTGCTGACAGAGGATCTCTCCCTCCCTCCTGCTAACAGAGGATCTCTCCCTCCCTCCTGCTAACAGAGGATCTCTCCCTCCCTCCTGCTGACAGAGGATCTCTCCCGCCCTCCTGCTAACAGAGGGTCTTTCTCCTCTTTCCCTTTTATCAGTAGTTGTGAAGGTTGATGAACATTGTTTTGTCGGTCAGTGACTGAGGGATGATTCACAGTATTTGGACTGATCACACCAATCCACAAAAGTGGAGACAAATTCTACCCAAATAAACTACCGTGGACATTGTCCTGAGCAAATGTCAAATTCGCTTACATACATACATACAACGTTATAAAATCCATGTACATAACAAGTGTGGTTAAAACGCACATTTCTTTCCACAGGGCGTGTGGAGTGAGACAAGGCTACCCACGGGGCCCCGCGGGGTGAGACAGGTTAAACCCCACGGCCCTGTCTCACTCTACTAGACTCTGAAGTCAAATGTTTGACGTCCCGATTAGGATCTGGCAAAAAAATACTTGAATCAGGTACAGAACCCATTGCCCTTTACGGTTGTGAGGTCTGGGGTCCGCTCACCAACCAAGAATTCACTAAATGGGACAAACATCAAAATTGAGATGCATGTAAAAAATATCCTCCGTGTACAACGTAAAACAATTTGAATTTTTTGCAAATTTGAATTTGAAAACAAAGAATTTGGACGATACTCGATAATTATCTAAATCCAGAGAAAAGAGCCACAACCACCTAAAAGGAAGCGATTCCCAAACCTTCCATAACAAAGCCATCACCTACAGAGAGATGAACCTGGAGAAGAGTCCCCTAAGCAAGCTGGTCCTGGAGCTCTGTTCACAAACATACCCTACAGAGCCCCAGGACAGCAGCACAATTAGACGCAGATCATGAGAAAACAAAAAGTGAATTACTTGACACATTGGAAAGAATCAACCAAGAACCAGATCAAACTGGAATGCTCTCTGTCTCTGAAGAGACATGGTGGCAGAATACCACTGACCCCTGGAATGCTCTCTGAAGAGACACGGTGGCAGAATACCCCTGACCCCTGGAATGCTCTCTGAAGAGACACGGTGGCAGAATACCCCTGACCCCTGGAATGTTCTCTGTCTCTAAAGAGACACGGTGGCAGAATACCACTGACCCCTGGAATGCTCTGTCTCTGAAGAGACATGGTGGCAGAATACCACTGACCCCTGGAATGCTCTCTGAAGAGACACGGTGGCAGAATACCCCTGACCCCTGGAATGCTCTCTGAAGAGACACGGTGGCAGAATACCCCTGACCCCTGGAATGTTCTCTGTCTCTAAAGAGACACGGTGGCAGAATACCACTGACCCCTGGAATGCTCTGTCTCTGAAGAGACATGGTGGCAGAATACCACTGACCCCTGGAATGCTCTCTGAAGAGACACGGTGGCAGAATACCCCTGACCCCTGGAATGCTCTCTGAAGAGACACGGTGGCAGAATACCACTGACCCCTGGAATGCTCTGTCTCTGAAGAGACACGGTGGCAGAATACCACTGACCCCTGGAATGCTCTGTCTCTGAAGAGACACGGTGGCAGAATACCCCTGACCCCTGGAATGCTCTCTGAAGAGACACGGTGGCAGAATACCACTGACCCCTGGAATGCTCTCTGAAGAGACACGGTGGCAGAATACCCCTGACCCCTGGAATGCTCTGTCTCTGAAGAGACACGGTGGCAGAATTCCACTGACCCCTGGAATGCTCTCTGAAGAGACACGGTGGCAGAATACCCCTGACCCCTGGAATGCTCTCTGAAGAGACACGGTGGCAGAATACCACTGACCCCTGGAATGCTCTCTGAAGAGACACGGTGGCAGAATACCCCTGACCCCTGGAATACCTGACCCCCTGGGGGGGGGAGAGAGGAGGGAGGGGGGGGGTGAGAGGAGGGGGGGGGTGAGAGGAGGGGGGGAGAGAGGAGGGGGGGGGGGGGGAGAGAGGAGCGAGGGGGGGGGGAGAGAGGAGGGAGGGGGGGAGAGAGGAGGGAGGGGGGGGGGGAGAGAGGAGGGGGGGGGGGGGAGAGGAGGGAGGGGGGGGGAGAGAGGAGGGGGGTGAGAGGAGGGGGGAGAGAGGAGGGGGGGGAGAGGAGGGGGGGGGAGAGAGGAGGGAGGGGGGAGAGAGGAGGGAGGGGGGAGAGAGGAGGGAGGGGGGGGGAGAGGAGGGAGGGGGGGGGAGAGAGGAGGGGGGGGAGGGGGGGGGGAGAGAGGAGGGGGGGGGAGAGAGGAGGGAGGGGGGGGGGAGAGAGGAGGAGGGGTGAGAGGAGGAGGGGGTGAGAGGAGGGGGAGAGAGGAGGAGGGGTGAGAGGAGGGGTGAGAGGAGGAGGGGGTGAGAGGAGGGGGAGAGAGGAGGGGGAGAGAGGAGGAGGAGGGGGAGAGAGAGAGGAGGGGGTGAGAGGAGGAGGGGAGAGAGGAGGAGGGGGAGAGAGGAGGAGGGGGTGAGAGGAGGAGGGGAGAGAGGAGGAGGGGAGAGAGGAGGAGGGGGTGAGAGGAGGGGGGGTGAGAGGAGGGGGGGTGAGAGGAGGAGGGGTGAGAGGAGGAGGGTGGGAGGAGGGGTGAGAGGAGGAGGGGAGAGAGGAGGAGGGGGTGAGAGGAGGAGGGTGGGAGGAGGGGTGAGAGGAGGAGGGGTGAGAGGAGGAGGGGAGAGAGGAGGAGGGGAGAGAGGAGGGGGAGAGGAGGAGGAGGGGTGAGAGGAGGGGGAGAGGAGGAGGAGGGGGAGAGGAGGAGGGGGAGAGGAGGAGGGGTGAGAGGAGGAGGGGTGAGTTTATATTTTTGGGAAATGAAGGAATGGATATTTTTAAAAAAAAGGTTCCATCTAAAATAAAAATAAGGCTAAACATATATATATATATATATATATATATATATACCCCAGAATGACAAAGCAAAAAAACAGGTTTTTAGAAATGTTTGCAAATTTAATGGACTGGGACCGCCAGGTACTGAAGCGTGTAGCTGTAAAAATCCATCCTCGGTTGCAACACTCACTACCAAGTTCCAAACTGCCTCTGGAAGCAACGTCATCATAAGAACTGTTCATCGGGACCTTCATGAAATGGGTTTCCATGGCTGAGCAGCCACACACAAGCCTAAGATCACCATGCACAATGCCAAGCGCCGGCTGGAGTGGTGTAAAGCTCGCCGCTATTGGACTCTGGAGCAGTGGAAACACGTTCTCTGGAGTGATGAATCACACTTCACCATCTGGCAGTAAGACCGACAAATGTGGTTTTGGCGGATGCCAGGAGAACGCTACCTGCCCCAATGCAGAATGCCAACTGTAAAGTTTGGTGGAGGGGGAATAATGGTCTGGGGCCCCTTAGTCCCAGTGAAGGGAAATCTTAATGCTACAGCATACAATGTCATGTGCTTCCAACTTAGTGGCAACAGTTTGGGGAAGGCCCTTTCCTGTCCAACATGACAATGCCACCCCCCCCGTGCACAAAGCGAGATCCATACAGAAACGGTTTGTCGAGATCGGTGTGGAAGAACTTGACTGGCCTGCACAGAGCCCTGACCTCAACCCCATCAAACACCTTTGGGATGAATTGGAAGGCTGACTGTGAGCCAGTCCTAATCGCCCAACATCAGTCCCTGACCTCACTAATGCTCTTGTGGCTGAATGGAAGCAAGTCCCCCACAGCAATGTTCCAACATCTAGTGGAGACTGTTATAGCAGCAATGTTCCAACATCTAGTGGAAAGCCTTCCCAGAAGAGTGGAGGCTGTTATAGCAGCTAAGGGGGGGGCCTAACTCCAGATTAATGCCCATGGTTTTGGAATGAGATGTACGACGAGCAGGTGTCCACATACTATTGGCCATTTAGTGTCTGTTCTAATTTCACAAGGATAATGAACGTTCACAGAAGTAACAAGTTCATATATATGTATATTATTTTTATTTCACCTTTTATTTAACAAGTTTTCGTTTACAAAAAAAGATATGTAGTCCTACCAGTAAGCGATTTTACTGATAACCAATTTTGGTTGAATTATTAAGTGATTAAAACGCGTAATTCTGTTACCAAATTGGTAATGGAATAGCCAAAACATTAGCAACACTGAATTTTCTACATTTCTGTGATTTTTAGCTCAACAAATAAATTATATTGTATTAGTGATTTAAAAACAGGGTCACAACTTCCTCCAGCTAAATCAAGACAAGACGGTGGTACTTGTTATTGGAGTCAAAGCACGGTGAGAGAATAAGAGAGAATCCGGCCGCATATTTTAATTCACAGGCAATAAAGATAAAACACACGGTAAGAAAACTTAGGTGTTAATTTAGCTATTTGTTCCAGCATGACCTAACAGTTACTGCAGCTGGTTCTCACTATACAAGGCACAACAGCATCCGTTGAGAGCCAATTTCTCTCACTTCCTGAAACGGATAAAAACAGACAAAGTCCAGTTCAGATTGTATGTAAACATAAGAGCTAGTGTTTATTTACAGTAGCGTTGTCTACTATTATTACATGACTATTATACACTTACCGGACAGTTTATTAGGTACACCACCCCACAAAAATGGTTCGCTCCTACAGACAAAGTCCCGTGGACATGGCTTTCTAAATAAAGCAGGCAGACAGGCATCAAGGCATTCAGTTACTGTTCAATTGAACACTAGAGATGGGCGAAACGAGTGACCTAAGAGACTGAGCGTGGTACGGTATGATCGTCGGTCCCAGGCACCGCTGATCAATTATTTCAGAAATGGCCTTTCATGCTTTCTTTCCAAAGAACAAACAAAAAGACACTCAGGCAGTCATACAAGGGGAAAACAGCTCGTTGATGAGAGAGGTCAAAGGAGAATGGCGAGAATGGTGCAAACCAACAGGTAACAGATTTCTTTCGTGGCAAGTTGAACGAATGGAAATACAAAATTGATCGTGCACACAGGGCTCTACGCTGACCTTTCTTACAATGAGCACAGGGCTCTACGCTGACCTTTCTTACAATGAGCACGGGGCTCTACGCTGACCTTTCTTACAATGAGCACAGGGCTCTACGCTGACCTTTCATACAATGAGCACAGGGCTCTAAGCTGACCTTTCATACAATGAGCACAGGGCTCTACGCTGACCTTTCATACAATGAGCACAGGGCTCTACGCTGACCTTTCATACAATGAGCACAGGGCTCTACGCTGACCTTTCTTACAATGAGCACAGGGCTCTACGCTGACCTTTCTTACAATGAGCACAGGGCTCTACGCTGACCTTTCATACAATGAGCACAGGGCTCTACGCTGACCTTTCTTACAATGAGCACAGGGCTCTACGCTGACCTTTCTTACAATGAGCACAGGGCTCTACGCTGACCTTTCATACAATGAGCACAGGGCTCTACGCTGACCTTTCTTACAATGAGCACAGGGCTCTACGCTGACCTTTCTTACAATGAGCACAGGGCTCTACGCTGACCTTTCTTACAATGAGCACAGGGCTCTACGCTGACCTTTCTTACAATGAGCACAGGGCTCTACGCTGACCTTTCTTACAATGAGCACAGGGCTCTACGCTGACCTTTCTTACAATGAGCACAGGGCTCTACGCTGACCTTTCATACAATGAGCACAGGGCTCTACGCTGACCTTTCTTACAATGAGCACAGGGCTCTACGCTGACCTTTCTTACAATGAGCACAGGGCTCTACGCTGACCTTTCATACAATGAGCACAGGGCTCTACGCTGACCTTTCTTACAATGAGCACAGGGCTCTACGCTGACCTTTCTTACAATGAGCACAGGGCTCTACGCTGACCTTTCTTACAATGAGCACAGGGCTCTACGCTGACCTTTCATACAATGAGCACAGGGCTCTACGCTGACCTTTCTTACAATGAGCACAGGGCTCTACGCTGACCTTTCTTACAATGAGCACAGGGCTCTACGCTGACCTTTCTTACAATGAGCACAGGGCTCTACGCTGACCTTTCATACAATGAGCACAATACAAAATATTTGAGGTAGTAAAGCTTGAATACTTAATTCATCTCGGCGCACTGGTGCTCCTAAAATACAATTCCAGGTAGCTAAATATTTATTAATATTTATAAAACAGGTAAAGTATATAAATTAATATAAATGTATACGCGAGTAAAACGGTCCAACTCTAAAGTCCTGGCAGACTACATGGATATTTTTAGGATATAAAAATGGATTTTAATCAAACAAAACTACACTACATTTTTATCTCTGGGAGCCTCAGGATGACACATCAAATACAGAGTGTAAGTACATTATTTACCTTCAGAGGTGACTATCAAACCAGTTGATTAGTGTTTTGTTCTTGTACACTATCCTCAAAACAATAGCATGGTATTTTGTTCACTGTAAATTTGGACAATGCAGTTAGAAGAAATTATTGTTCTTCTTTCTGCCCATATAAGACACTATATGCTTACAACGTACAACTGTACTGTTGACGGTACACCGATTCAGTAGACGTTAAAATAAAACAAAACTGATTATTTAAAACAAGTATGTCAGACCAGTGTACATCCCTAATGGCACCCCATTCCCTATATAGTGCACTACTATAGACCAGAGCCCTATGGAACCCTATTCCCTATATAGTGCACTACTTTAGACCAGAGCCCTATGGCACCCCATTCCCTATATAGTGCACTACTTTAGACCAGAGCCCTATGGCATCCTATTCCCTATATAGTGCATTTCTCCTGGTCAAAAGTAGTGCACTATAAACAGTGCCTTTGGAAAGTATTCAGACCCCTTGACTTTTCTCACATTTTGTTACGTTACAGCCTTATTCTAAAATGGATTAAATACAAATCCACATCTATCTACAAACAATACCCCATAATGACATCACAATACCCCATAATGACATCACAATACCCCATAATGACATCACAATACCCCATAATGACATCACAATACCCCATAATGACATCACAATACCCCATAATGACAAAGTGAAAACAACAGAAATACCTTATTTGCATAAGTATTCAGACTCTTTGCTATGAGACTTGAAATTGAGCTCAGGTACATCCTGTTTCCATTGATCATCCTTGAGATGTTTCTACAACTTGATTGGAGTCCACCTTTCGTACATTCAATTGATTAGACACACCTGTCTATATAAGGTCCCACAGTTGAAAGTGCATGTCAGAGCAAAAACCAAACCATTAGGTTGAAGGAATTGCCCGTTGAGCTCCTGAGGCAGGATTGTGTCGAGGCACAGATCTGGGGAAGGGTACCAAAACATGTCTGCAGCATTGAAGGTCCTCAAGAACACAGTGGCCTCCATCATTCTTAAATGGAAGAAGTTTGGAACCACCAAGACTCTTCCTAGAGCTGGCTGCCTGGCCAGGCCTTTATGGTAGAACGGCCAAACGGAAGCCACTCTTCAGTAAAAGGCACGACAGCCTGCTTGGAGTTTGCCAAAAGGCACCTAAAGAACTTCCAGACCACGAGAAGCAAGATTCTCTGGTCTGATGAAACCAAGATTGAACTCTTTGGTCTGAATGCCAAGTGTCATGTCTGCAGTAAACCTGGCACCATCCCTACAGTAAAGCATGGTGGTGGCAGCATCATGCTGTGGGGATGTTTATCAGCGGCAGGGACTGGGAGACTAGTCAGGATCGAGGGAAAGATGAACAGAGAAAAGTACACAGAGATCCTTGATGAAACCTGCTCCAGAGCGCTCAGGACCTCAGACTGGGGTGAAGGTTCACCTTCCAACAGGACAACGACCCTAAGCACACAGACAACACAGGAGTGGCTTCAGGACAAGTCTCTCAATGTTCTTCAGTCCTTGAGTGGCCCAGCCAGAGCCTGGATTTGAACCTGATCCAACATCTCTGACGAGACCTGAAAATAGCTGTGCAGCGACGCTCCCCATCCAACCTGACAGAGCTTGAGAGGATCTGCAAAGAAGAATGGGAGAAACTCCCCAAATACAGGTGTGCCAAGCTTGTAGCGTCATACCCAAGAAGACTAGAGGCTGTAATTGCTGTCAAAAAGGTGCTTCAACAAAGTACTGAGTAAAGGGTCTGAATACTTCTGATAGTTTTTTTTTTTTAAATCAGCAGAAATTTCGAAAGAGAACTGTTTTTGCGTTGTCATTATGGGTAATGTGTAGATTGCTAAGGGAAAAAAACGATGTAATCCATTTTAGAATAAGTCTCAGGCGTAACAAAATGTGTGAAAAGTCAAGAGGTCTGAATACTTTCCGAATGCCCTGTGGACACAATTCCTGGAAGCTGAAAATATCCCAGTTCTTCCATGGCCTTCAAACTCAGACATGTCACCCATTGAGCATGTTTGGGATGCTCTGGATCAATGTGTACGACAGCGCGTTCCAGTTCCTGCCAATATCAAGCAATGTCGCAAAGCCATTGAAGAGGAGTGGGGACAACATTCCACAGCCTGATCAACTCTATGTGAAGGAGATGTGTCTCGCTGCATGAGGTAAATGATGGTCACACCAGATACTGACTGGTTTTCTGATCCACACCCTTACCTTTTTTTCTACGGTATCCATGACAACCGATGCATATCTGTATTCCCAGTCATGTGGAATCCATGGCCTAATGAATTCATTTCAATTGATTTCCTTATATGAACTGTGTAACTCAGTAAAATTGTTGAGTTGATATTTTGGTTCAGAATATTATTTCAGTTTGTTGAGTGTGTGATGAAGGGGGGTTAGGTTTTATAAACAACGACAACAACACTGCAACGTTGGTCTGAGCCTGGCTTTTGGGAAAACCCCAGGGAAGGACTTTCGGCTCTCGTAGACGCACTTCCCTCAACTTCACATCCACCATACAGCTAACCCACATTATACTTGGCCCGCCCAACTTCACCATACAACTAACCCACATTATACTTGGCCCGCCCAACTTCACCATACAACTAACCCACATTATACTTGGCCCGCCCAACTTCACCATACAACTAACCCACATTATACTTGGCCCGCCCAACTTCACCATACAACTAACCCACATTATACTTGGCCCGCCCAACTTCACCTCCACCATACAACTAGCCCACATCATACTTGGTCCGCCCAACTTCACCTCCACCATACAACTAACCCACATCATACTTGGCCCGCCCAACTTCACCATACAACTAACCCACATCATACTTGGCCCGCCCAACTTCACCATACAACTAACCCACATCATATTTGGCCCGCCCAACTTTACCTCCACCATACAACTAACCCACATTATACTTGGCCCGCCCAACTTCACCATACAACTAACCCACATCATACTTGGCCCGCCCAACTTCACCTCCACCATACAACTAACCCACATCATACTTGGCCCGCCCAACTTCACCTCCACCATACAACTAACCCACATCATACTTGGCCCGCCCAACTTCACCTCCACCATACAGCTAACCCACATCATACTTGGCCCGCCTGTTGGGGTGCTGGGCCACATATTGCTCAAATAAGATTTCCTAAATCATGTGGATCCCAGTATTTCTCTCTCCTTAGCTGATAAAGGTAAAGTCACTGCACAGAGAGAGCCACAGCGACAGAATCAGCTGTTTGTCCTACATTAACAACATACATCAAACGTATGTCCCATCAAGACCCAGGCCAAGGGTGAAGAGGTGTGCTACGTCCCACCAAGGCCCAGGCCAAGGGTGAAGAGGTGCGTTATGTCCCACCAAGGCCCAGGCCAAGGGTGAAGAGGTGTGTTACGTCCCACCAAGGCCAAGGCCAAGGGTGAAGAGGTGTGCTACGTCCCACCAAGGCCCAGGCCAAGGGTGAAGAGGTGTGTTATACGTCCCACCAAGGCCCAGGGTGAAGAGGTGTGTTACGTCCCACCAAGGCCCAGGCCAAGGGTGAAGAGGTGTGTTACGTCCCACCAAGGCCCAGGCCAAGGGTGAAGAGGTGTGTTACGTCCCACCAAGGCCCAGGGTGAAGAGGTGTGTTACGTCCCACCAAGGCCCAGGGTGAAGAGGTGTGTTACGTCCCACCAAGGCCCAGGGTGAAGAGGTGTGTTACGTCCCACCAAGGCCCAGGGTGAAGAGGTGTGTTACGTCCCACCAAGGCCCAGGGTGAAGAGGTGTGTTACGTCCCACCAAAGCCCAGGGTGAAGAGGTGTGCTACGTCCCACCAAGGCCCAGGGTGAAGAGGTGTGTTACGTTCCACCAAGGCCCAGGCCAAGGGTGAAGAGGTGTGTTACGTTCCACCAAGGCCCAGGCCAAGGGTGAAGAGGTGTGTTACGTTCCACCAAGGCCCAGGCCAAGGGTGAAGAGGTGTGCTACGTCCCACCAAGGCCCAGGCCAAGGGTGAAGAGGTGTGTTACGTTCCACCAAGGCCCAGGCCAAGGGTGAAGGGTGTGTTACGTTCCACCAAGGCCCAGGCCAAGGGTGAAGAGGTGTGTTACGTCCCACCAAGGCCCAGGGTGAAGAGGTGTGTTACGTCACACCAAGGCCCAGGCCAAGGGTGAAGAGGTGTGCTACGTCCCACCAAGGCCCAGGCCAAGGGTGAAGAGGTGTGTTACGTCCCACCAAGGCCCAGGGTGAAGAGGTGTGTTACGTCACACCAAGGCCCAGGCCAAGGGTGAAGAGGTGTGTTACGTCCCACCAAGGCCCAGGCCAAGGGTGAAGAGGTGTGTTACGTCCCACCAAGGCCCAGGCCAAGGGTGAAGAGGTGTGTTACGTCCCACCAAGGCCCAGGCCAAGGGTGAAGAGGTGTGTTACGTCCCACCAAGGCCCAGGGTGAAGAGGTGTGTTACGTCCCACCAAGGCCCAGGGTGAAGAGGTGTGTTACGTCCCACCAAGGCCCAGGGTGAAGAGGTGTGTTACGTCCCACCAAGGCCCAGGGTGAAGAGGTGTGTTACGTCCCACCAAAGCCCAGGGTGAAGAGGTGTGCTACGTCCCACCAAGGCCCAGGCCCAGGGTGAAGAGGTGTGTTACGTTCCACCAAGGCCCAGGCCAAGGGTGAAGAGGTGTGTTACGTTCCAACAAGGCCCAGGCCAAGGGTGAAGAGGTGTGTTACGTTCCACCAAGGCCCAGGCCAAGGGTGAAGAGGTGTGCTACGTCCCACCAAGGCCCAGGCCAAGGGTGAAGAGGTGTGTTACGTTCCACCAAGGCCCAGGCCAAGGGTGAAGGGTGTGTTACGTTCCACCAAGGCCCAGGCCAAGGGTGAAGAGGTGTGTTACGTTCCACCAAGGCCCAGGCCAAGGGTGAAGGGTGTGTTACGTTCCACCAAGGCCCAGGCCAAGGGTGAAGAGGTGTGTTACGTCCCACCAAGGCCCAGGCCAAGGGTGAAGAGGTGTGTTACGTTCCACCAAGGCCCAGGCCAAGGGTGAAGAGGTGTGCTACGTCCGACCAAGGCCCAGGCCAAGGGTGAAGAGGTGTGTTATGTCCCACCAAGGCCCAGGCCAAGGGTGAAGAGGTGTGTTACGTCCCACCAAGGCCAAGGGTGAAGAGGTGTGCTACGTTCCACCAAGGCCCAGGCCAAGGGTGAAGAGGTGTGTTACGTCCCACCAAGGCCCAGGCCAAGGGTGAAGAGGTGTGCTACGTCCCACCAAGGCCCAGGCCAAGGGTGAAGGGTGTGTCAGGAAAATATAACTACGTCATGCTTAAATAAACCTCAGTGTGAAAGGTCATCTACAACTGAGGCAATGTGGTCTGTGGGGAGCTCCCGGTCTGTGGCGAGCTCCCGGTCTGTGGCGAGCTCCCGGTCTGTGGCGAGCTCCCGGTCTGTGGCGAGCTCCCGGTCTGTGGCGAGCTCCCGGTCTGTGGGGAGCTCCCGGTCTGTGGCGAGCTCCCGGTCTGTGGCGAGCTCCCGGTCTGTGGGGAGCTCCCGGTCTGTGGCGAGCTCCCGGTCTGTGGCAAGCTCCCGGTCTGTGGCGAGCTCCTGGTCTGTGTGTGTTATTTGGGTCTGTGGCGTGATAGAGGAGAGGAAAGGAGAGCCCAACTTGGCACTGAGACTCTGGTGGAAGCTCTAGTCATCATTTATTCATGTTGGACAACCTGACAACTCTGCTTCTCTGACAACTCTGCCTCTCTGACTACTGCTGACTCAGGGAGGGGAAGAGAGTAGCAGGACCCTGACTCACAACTCGACTACTGCTGACTCAGGGAGGGGAAGAGAGTAGCAGGACCCTGACTCACAACTAGACTACTGCTGACTCAGGGAGGGGAAGAGAGTAGCAGGACCCTGACTCACAACTCGACTACTGCTGACTCAGGGAGGGGAAGAGAGTAGCAGGACCCTGACTCACAACCAGACTACTGCTGACTCAGGGAGGGGAAGAGAGTAGCAGGACCCTGACTCACAACTCAACTACTGCTGACTCAGGGAGCGGAAGAGAGTAGCAGGACCCTGACTCACAACCAGACTACTGCTGACTCAGGGAGGGGAAGAGAGTAGTAGCAGTACTAAGTACATAATGATGATTAGTCATTCCAACTCAAGAGCAGACCAACTTATCACGTCTTCCGCTGATCCCATTACTTCAGTATCTAGCTGTGAGTATGACTAATGGTGCTGTGATCTGATATGCAGGGAGTGACCTCCCTAGATGATTAGCGCTATAAAAAGAGACCGTTTGAGCTGGATCATTGGACTGGTAAATACAGGGGTTATTCCAGATGATCGACATTTTCTCAGTTTCGATCTGACCCGTCCGTCCACCTGACCGTGAAAGAAAGAGGGCTGTAGTCAGATGGTAATAAGAGCAGATACGAGACCAACCCAGCCTTCCTGTCTGACGTCACAGCGGAGGCAACCCAACCAGTCTGGCCAGCCGCTAGGTCTACGTGTAAAACAAGGCCTGTAGTATTCAGCAATACACCTGTTGAGCCAGAGCCGCAACACACACACACAAGGTATCCTATAACACACACAAGGAATCGTATAACACACAGGTTAATATGTTGAGGATAGACGGGGCTTTCTTTGGACTCTTCCTGTTATGACACACAGGTTAATATGTTGAGGATAGACGGGGCTTTCTTTGGTCTCTTCCTGTTATGACACACAGGTTAATATGGTGAGGAAAGACGGGGCTTTCTTTGGTCTCTTCTCGTTATGACACACAGGTTAATATGTTGAGGATAGACGGGGCTTTCTTTGGTCTCTTCTCGTTATGACACACAGGTTAATATGTTGAGGAAAGACGGGGCTTTCTTTGGACTTCCTGTTATGACACACGTTAATATGTTGAGGATAGACGGGGCTTTCTTTGGTCTCTTCTCGTTATGACACACAGGTTAATATGTTGAGGAAGGACTTGGCTCAACAGCTGTATAATATTTGACAGATATTGACATAGGAGCCAGAACGATGACTGTCACAGTTGAAGGAGAGGTAACATTTTAAATGGAGAGCACCTGTAGAGGTGCTGTGTGACATCACGACATTAACAACGTGAGCCGGAGGTCCTCCTGACATGGTCCAGCCAGGGGAAGAGGCCAGGTCCATACACTGCCAGTGTAACTACGGTGCGTACGAGGACTAGAACTGTAAAAGTGTCAGTCGGGTCATTATTAGAGAACGACCGATAAATTAGAGAACGACCGATAAAAATACATTTTAAAATATCAGCCAGGCCGTTATTGTCGGGCCATTATCTGCCTTTTCTAGTCTATCTTTATAGATTATAGATTTATATTTAGTCTATCTATATGCCTTTCTCTGTCGGCTGATAGTCCCTCTACCTAGCAAGTGCTGCTATGCTAGCCGCCACTCACCGCCTGAGCCACGGGGCACTGCTGAGGAATGTCTAGCTGGGATCATCAGCAGCAGCAAGCTAAACCTCTGACAGGATGTAGTACATCACCATCCAGACAGACAGACAGGATGTAATACATCACCATCCATCCAGACAGACAGGATGTAATACATCACCATCCATCCAGACAGACAGGATGTAATACATCACCATCCATCCAGACAGACAGGATGTAATACATCACCATCCATCCAGACAGACAGGATGTAATACATCACCATCCATCCAGACAGACAGGATGTAATACATCACCATCCATCCAGACAGGATGTAATACATCACCATCCAGACAGACAGGATGTAATACATCACCATCCAGACAGACAGGATGTAATACATCACCATCCAGACAGACAGGATGTAATACATCACCATCCAGACAGACAGGATGTAATACATCACCATCCAGACAGACAGGATGTAATACATCACCATCCAGACAGACAGGATGTAATACATCACCATCCAGACAGACAGGATGTAATACATCACCATCCAGACAGACAGGATGTAATACATCACCGTCCAGACAGACAGGATGTAATACATCACCGTCCAGACAGACAGGATGTAATACATCACCATCCAGACAGACAGGATGTAATACATCACCATCCAGACAGACAGGATGTAATACATCACCATCCAGACAGACAGGATGTAATACATCACCATCCAGACAGACAGGATGTAATACATCACCATCCAGACAGACAGGATGTAATACATCACCGTCCAGACAGACAGGATGTAATACATCACCATCCAGACAGACAGGATGTAATACATCACCATCCAGACAGATAGGATGTAATACATCACCATCCAGACAGACAGGATGTAATACATCACCATCCAGACAGACAGGATGTAATACATCACCATCCAGACAGACAGACTGACAGGATGTAATACATCACCATCCAGACAGACTGACAGGATGTAATACATCACCATCCAGACAGACAGACTGACAGGATGTAATACATCACCATCCAGACAGACAGACAGACTGACAGGATGTAATACAGTCACCATCCAGACAGACTGACAGGATGTAATACATCACCATCCATCCAGACAGACTGACAGGATGTAATACATCACCATCCAGACAGACAGACAGACAGGATGTAATACATCACCATCCAGACAGACAGGATGTAATACATCACCATCCATCCAGACAGACAGACAGGATGTAATACATCACCATCCAGACATACAGGATGTAATACATCACCATCCATCCAGACAGACAGACAGGATGTAATACATCACCATCCAGACAGACAGACTGACAGGATGTAATACATCACCATCCAGACAGACTGACAGGATGTAATACATCACCATCCAGACAGACTGACAGATAGGATGTAATACATCACCATCCAGACAGACAGGATGTAATACATCACCATCCAGACAGACAGGATGTAATACATCACCATCCAGACAGACAGACAGGATGTAATACATCACCATCCAGACAGACAGGATGTAATACATCACCATCCAGACAGACAGACTGACAGGATGTAATACATCACCATCCAGACAGACAGACTGACAGATAGGATGTAATACATCACCATCCAGACAGACAGACAGGATGTAATACATCACCATCCATCCAGACAGACAGGATGTAATACATCACCATCCATCCAGACAGACAGGATGTAATACATCACCATCCATCCAGACAGACAGGATGTAATACATCACCATCCATCCAGACAGACAGGATGTAATACATCACCATCCATCCAGACAGACAGGATGTAATACATCACCATCCATCCAGACAGACAGGATGTAATACATCACCATCCATCCAGACAGACAGGATGTAATACATCACCATCCATCCAGACAGACAGGATGTAATACATCACCATCCATCCAGACAGACAGGATGTAATACATCACCATCCATCCAGACAGACAGGATGTAATACATCACCATCCATCCAGACAGACAGGATGTAATACATCACCATCCATCCAGACAGACAGGATGTAATACATCACCATCCATCCAGACAGACAGGATGTAATACATCACCATCCATCCAGACAGACAGGATGTAATACATCACCATCCATCCAGACAGGATGTAATACATCACCATCCATCCAGACAGGATGTAATACATTACCATCCATCCAGACAGGATGTAATAAATCACCATCCAGACAGACAGGATGTAATACATCACCATCCAGACAGACAGGATGTAATACATCACCATCCAGACAGACAGGATGTAATACATCACCATCCAGACAGACAGGATGTAATACATCACCATCCAGACAGACAGGATGTAATACATCACCGTCCAGACAGACAGGATGTAATACATCACCATCCAGACAGACAGGATGTAATACATCACCATCCAGACAGACAGGATGTAATACATCACCATCCAGACAGACAGGATGTAATACATCACCATCCAGACAGACTGACAGGATGTAATACATCACCATCCAGACAGACAGACTGACAGGATGTAATACATCACCATCCAGACAGACAGACAGACTGACAGGATGTAATACAGTCACCATCCAGACACACTGACAGGATGTAATACATCACCATCCATCCAGACAGACTGACAGGATGTAATACATCACCATCCAGACAGACTGACAGGATGTAATACATCACCATCCAGACAGACAGACTGACAGGATGTAATACATCACCATCCAGACAGACAGACAGACAGGATGTAATACATCACCATCCAGACAGACAGGATGTAATACATCACCATCCATCCAGACAGACAGACAGGATGTAATACATCACCATCCAGACAGACAGGATGTAATACATCACCATCCATCCAGACAGACAGACAGGATGTAATACATCACCATCCAGACAGACAGACTGACAGGATGTAATACATCACCATCCATCCAGACTGACAGGATGTAATACATCACCATCCAGACAGACAGGATGTAATACATCACCATCCAGACAGACTGACAGGATGTAATACATCACCATCCAGACAGACTGACAGGATGTAATACATCACCATCCAGACAGACTGACAGGATGTAATACATCACCATCCAGACAGACTGACAGATAGGATGTAATACATCACCATCCAGACAGACTGACAGATAGGATGTAATACATCACCATCCAGACAGACAGACTGACAGGATGTAATACATCACCATCCAGACAGACAGGATGTAATACATCACCATCCAGACAGACAGGATGTAATACATCACCATCCAGACAGACAGACAGACAGGATGTAATACATCACCATCCAGACAGACAGGATGTAATACATCACCATCCAGACAGACAGACTGACAGGATGTAATACATCACCATCCAGACAGACAGACTGACAGATAGGATGTAATACATCACCATCCAGACAGACTGACAGATAGGATGTAATACATCACCATCCATCCAGACAGACAGGATGTAATACATCACCATCCAGACAGACAGACAGGATGTAATACATCACCATCCAGACAGACAGACAGGATGTAATACATCACCATCCAGACAGACAGGATGTAATACATCACCATCCAGACAGACAGACAGACAGGATGTAATACATCACCATCCAGACAGAGACAGCAGGAGCGGTAGACATACTCTTAATGATCGGCTATGAAAAGCCAACTGACATTTACTCCTGAGGTGCTGACTTGCTGCAACCTCGACAACCACTGTGATTATTATTATCTGACCCTGTTGGTCATTTATGAACATTTTAATATCTTGGCCATGTTCTGTTATAATCTCCACCCGGTACAGCCAGAAGAGGACTGGCCACCCCACATAGCCTGGTTCCTCTCTAGGTTTATAATCTCCACCCAGCACAGCCAGAAGAGGACTGGTCACCCCTCAGAGCCTGGTTCCTCTCTAGGTTTATAATCTCCACCCGGCACAGCCAGATGAGGACTGGCCACCCCTCAGAGCCTGGTTCCTCTCTAGGTTTATAATCTCCACCCAGCACAGCCAGAAGAGGACTGGTCACCCCTCAGAGCCTGGTTCCTCTCTAGGTTTATAATCTCCACCCAGCACAGCCAGAAGAGGACTGGCCACCCCACATAGCCTGGTTCCTCTCTAGGTTTATAATCTCCACCCGGCACAGCCAGATGAGGACTGGCCACCCCTCAGAGCCTGGTTCCTCTCTAGGTTTATAATCTCCACCCAGCACAGCCAGAAGAGGACTGGCCACCCCACATAGCCTGGTTCCTCTCTAGGTTTATAATCTCCACCCGGCACAGCCAGATGAGGACTGGCCACCCCTCAGAGCCTGGTTCCTCTCTAGGTTTATAATCTCCACCCAGCACAGCCAGAAGAGGACTGGCCACCCCTCATAGCCTGGTTCCTCTCTAGGTTTCTTCCTAGGTTTTGGCCTTTCTAGAGAGTTTTTCCTAGCCACCGTGCTTCTACATCTGCATTGCTTGCTGTTTGGGGTTTTAGTCTGGGTTTCTGTACAGCACTTTGAGATATCAGCTGATGTACGAAGGGCTATATAAATACATTTGATTAATTGATTGATTGTGGACTTAGTATGTTATGTTTTCCTTTGTCTATGAAAACAACGAGGGGAAGAGAAGAAAAAAACAGTCCTTCTCCCCATTTTCCTTTTTTGTTGTGTCATTTTGGCATCTAGAGGACTTCACAGAACATAACAGGGCACTTTGAAAATCTGCAATAAATACATTTTGCTCTTTATTTTAACAGTAAATCTATCCAAACCAACAAGGGCATGTTAATTTAAAAAAATGACTAGTCATTATTAGGCTGGTTCTGTATGGAATACAAGTACATTATAGGACAACAAAAATGGTGGAAACATTTAAAATGAAATTGGCATCCCAAATAATAATGTTTATTTGCCCCACAAAATGTAAATCCCAGTACAGCGGCCTACTCTCTCCCTTTGCTAATGATGCGTGTGTGTTCAGTCTTCGGTCTGTTGGGTGGTAAATATCATATTCATTGATGATAGGCTTTTCTGAAGTTGAAAGACATCGCAAGACAATAAATACAGCATTCCATTGTGAGATATAGCTTTCGGTTACAGATAGGCCTAGTGCGCGGTTCTGACTCCATCTGCCTGGTGGCCGAGCTGCCGTAACCGTGCTCCTCCCCTCTCGGTCCCTCGCTATGAAAGATGTGTTCTCGGGAAGTACGGCAACTAAAATCGGTCTCCTCCGTTCCAAAAATACTGACTCTTAGGAGTCGATTCCTGGCAGAAGAGGAGTTCTCTTTGTACTAAATGTCTTGGAAAGTCACGGTATTTAAACCAACTTCAAAGTATTTTTTTTTGGGGGGGGGGTTAAGAAGAGAGAACTCTGCAAGCAGGCAGCAGAGAGGGCTGCGCTCAGGCAGCAGAGAGGGCTGCGCTCAGGCAGCAGAGAGGGCTGCGCTCAGGCAGCAGAGAGGGCTGCGCTCAGGCAGCAGAGAGGGCTGCGCTCAGGCAGCAGAGAGGGCTGCGCTCAGGCAGCTCCAGATGATTTAATTGACAGTTCTGGTCACCAAGTGACGGACGTCCCGCTTCAGAAGCGGCATTCCTTTACAGTCAAGTTATGTGGCATTTCAAAACTTTCTCCAGAGAAGGTTGTGTGTTAAAAGCAGGAGATTTTGGCCAGACATTTTGATATGAAACAAATTCATGTAAAACCAACATAAAAAAATTTAAAAAAAATTGAGCCAATTACAAATCAAATCTGACAGTGCTTTTGACAGTATTTCAATCTGAAGACATTTGGATGTGACTGAAATGCATCCATAAGGTATTGGGAAGTTCAGAAGATCAGCAGGCTATAATGTTGAATGATCTTCTGTGTAGAAAAGATGGTCTGATTTAGTTCCTGGTCTTATCCACTGTTCCAATGAGTCCTGCGTGGCTTGTGGGCATTGTAGAGGCACAAACATCTGTAGGAACAAAACAGAAACCTCTAAGCCAGCAGCATACCACCCTGCATACTACTGCTGGCTTGCTTCTGAAGCTAAGCAGGGTTGGTCCTGGTCGGTCCCTGGATGGGAGACCAGATGCTGCTGGAAGTGGTGTTGGAGAGCCAGTAGGAGGCACTCTTTCCTCTGGTCTAAACAATATCCCAATGCCCCAGGGCATGTAGGGTGCTGTCTTTCGGATGGGGCGTTAAACAGGTGTCGTGACTCTCGGAAGATAAAGATCCCATGGCACTTATCATAGGGGTGTTAACCCTGGTATCCTGGCTAAATTCTCAATCTGGCCCTCAAACCATCACAGTCACCAAATAATCCCCAGGTTACAATTGGCTCTTACATCCCCCTCCTCTCCCCTGTAACTATTCCCCAGGTCGTTGCTGTAAATGAGAACGTGTTCTCAGTCAACTTACCCAGGTTTACGGAATTCAAGCTTCAGGGTGTGGATGGAGGTGTCCCTCCCACCATGTTGAACAGTGAGAGCTTCAGGATGGAGGTGTCCCTCCCACCATGTTGAACAGAGAGAGCTTCAGGATGGAGGTGTCCCTCCCACCATGTTGAACAGAGAGAGCTTCAGGATGGAGGTGTCCCTCCCACCATGTTGAACAGTGAGAGCTTCAGGATGGAGGTGTCCTCCCACCATGTTGAACAGAGAGAGCTTCAGGGTGTGGATGGAGGTGTCCTCCCACCATGTTGAACAGAGAGAGCTTCAGGGTGTGGATGGAGGTGTCCTCCCACCATGTTACCATGTTAAACAGAGAGAGCTTCAGGGTGTGGATGGAGGTGTCCTCCCACCATGTTAAACAGAGAGAGCTTCAGGTTGTGGATGGAGGTGTCCTCCCACCATGTTAAACAGAGAGAGCTTCAGGGTGTGGATGGAGGTGTCCTCCCACCATGTTGAACAGAGAGAGCTTCAGGGTGTGGATGGAGGTGTCCTCCCACCATGTTGAACAGAGAGAGCTTCAGGGTGTGGATGGAGGTGTCCTCCCACCATGTTGAACAGAGAGAGCTTCAGGGTGTGGATGGAGGTGTCCCTCCCACCATGTTGAACAGAGAGAGCTTCAGGGTGTGGATGGAGGTGTCCCTCCCACCATGTTGAACAGAGAGAGCTTCAGGGTGTGGATGGAGGTGTCCCTCCCACACAGACAGGGACAGGACAGGGGGAGAGGACAGGATGGACAGGACAGGGGAGAGCAGCAGAGTACAGTGACGGCATTGTTCCTCTCCTGTCCACGCTGCACTGGGAGTCTAACTCGCAAGCGACTGCTGCCTCTCTCTCGTCCTGTTTAGCGACAGTGTGTTCTGTGCGTGAGACCACGGCGGGCATATCTTTAGTGAGACCCTCCCCGTTCAAGGACAGCGTGTGTGTGAGTACTGTACTGGGAACGGCTCTGATGCAATACACAGGAAACGAGTTCACATTCTTCCCACCTTACCTCAACTTATCTGAGGGAGTGTGGACAGATTGTACAGCACATTGTTGTGTGTCAAATCAAACTTTATTCGTCACATGCTTTGTAAACAGCAGGTGTAGACTAACAGTGAAATGCTTACATACGGGCCCTTTTCCCAACAACGCAGAGAGAAAGATAAGTAATAGAAATAGAATAAATGAATACACAGTAACGATAACATGGCTCTATACACAGAGTACCAGTACTGAGTCAATGATAACATGGCTCTATACACAGAGTACCAGTACTGAGTCAATGATAACATGGCTCTATACACAGAGTACCAGTACTGAGTCGATGATAACTTGGCTCTATACACAGAGTACCAGTACTGAGTCAATGATAACATGGCTCTATACACAGAGTACCTGTACTGAGTCAATGATAACATGGCTCTATACACAGAGTACCAGTACTGAGTCAATGATAACATGGATCTATACACAGAGTACCAGTACTGAGTCAATGATAACATGGCTCTATACACAGAGTACCTGTACTGAGTCAATGATAACATGGCTCTATACACAGAGTACCAGTACTGAGTCAATGATAACATGGCTCCTCTATACACAGAGTACCAGTACTGAGTCAATGATAACATGGCTCTACACACAGAGTACCAGTACTGAGTCAATGATAACATGGCTCTATACACAGAGTACCAGTACTGAGTCAATGATAACATGGCTCTATACACAGAGTACCAGTACTGAGTCAATGATAACATGGCTCTATACACAGAGTACCAGTACTGAGTCAATGATAACATGGCTCTATACACAGAGTACCAGTACTGAGTCAATGATAACATGGCTCTACACACAGAGTACCAGTACTGAGTCAATGATAACATGGCTCTATACACAGAGTACCAGTACTGAGTCAATGATAACATGGATCTATACACAGAGTACCAGTACTGAGTCAATGATAACATGGCTCTATACACAGAGTACCAGTACTGAGTCAATGATAACATGGCTCTATACACAGAGTACCAGTACTGAGTCAATGATAACATGGCTCTATACACAGAGTACCAGTACTGAGTCAATGATAACATGGCTCTACACACAGAGTACCAGTACTGAGTCAATGATAACATGGCTCTATACACAGAGTACCAGTACTGAGTCAATGATAACATGGATCTATACACAGAGTACCAGTACTGAGTCAATGATAACATGGCTCTATACACAGAGTACCAGTACTGAGTCAATGATAACATGGCTCTATACACAGAGTACCAGTACTGAGTCAATGATAACATGGCTCTATACACAGAGTACCAGTACTGAGTCAATGATAACATGGCTCTATACACAGAGTACCAGTACTGAGTCAATGATAACATGGCTCTACACACAGAGTACCAGTACTGAGTCAATGATAACATGGCTCTATACACAGAGTACCAGTACTGAGTCAATGATAACATGGCTCTATACACAGAGTACCAGTACTGAGTCAATGTGCAGGGGGAACAGTCTGACATTTAGGGCCTTCCTCTGACACCGCCTGGTATAGAGGTCCTGGATGGCCGGGAGGTTGGACCAAGTGATCTACTGGGCCGTACGTACTACCCTCTGTAGCAGCCTTGCGGTCGGATGCAAAGCAGTTGCCATACCAAGTAGAGGTAGACCGATTAATCGGCATGGCTAATTAATTAGGGCGGTTTCAAGTTTTCCTAACATGTCGGTAATCTGCCGATTACATTGCAAAGGAGACTGTGTGGCAGGCTGTTACACGAGTGCAGCAAGGAGCCAAGGTAAGTTGTTAGTCAGCATTAAACTTATCTTATAAAAAACAATCAATCTTCACATAATCACTAGTTAACCTAGTAATATCATCAACCATGTGTAGTTAAACTAGCTTGTCCTGCGTTGCATTTAAGCAATGCGGTGCCTGTTCATTTATCAATGAATCACAGCCTACTTCAACTTGATGATTAAACAAAAGCCCATTCGCAAAAAAGCACAATTGTTGCAATAATGAATGTATTTAACCATAAACATCAACGCATTTCATAAAATCCATACACAAGTATATTTATTTTTAAACCTGCATATGTAGTTAAAAGAAATTCATGTTAGCAGGCAATATTAACTAGGGAAATTGTGTCACTTCTCTTGCGTTCAGTGCAAACAGAGTCAGGGTATATGCAGCAGTTTGGGCCACCTGGCTCGTTGCGAACTGTTGAAAGGCCATTTATTCCTAACAAAGACCGCAATTAATTTGCCAGAATTTTACATAATTATGACATAATATTGAAGGTTGTGTGTACAATGTAACAGTAATACTTAGACTTACACGGAACCCAAACCGTCTGCGAGCGTGCGCCATCGTGCGCCATCGTGCGCCATCGTGCGCCAGCGTGCATAAATGTATTTTTTCCCCCCACACCAAACACGACACAGGTTAAAATATCAAAACAAACTGAAACAACTATATTAATTTGGGGACAGGTCGAAAAGCATTAAACATTTATGGCAATTTAGCTAGCTAGCTTGCACTTGCTAGCTAATTTGTCCTATTTAGATAGCTTGCTGTTGCTAACTAATTTGTCCTGGGATATAAAACTTTCGACGAATCGTTTCTAGTCAACTCTCCTCTTTCCAGGCTTTTTCTTCTTAAAACTTATATGGTGATTGGCATCTAAACTTTCATAGTATTACCACGACGACCGGCAACACAGTTATTCTTTCAATCACCCACGTGGGTATAACCAATGAGGAGATGGCACGTGGGTATCTGCTTCTATAAACCAATGAGGAGATGGGAGAGGCAGGACTTGCAGCGTGATCTGCGTCACAAATAGAACTGACTTCTATTTTAGCCCTTGGCAACGCAGACGCTCGTTGACACGCGCGAGCAGCGTGGGAGCAATAATTTAATAATATAGATTCCTACATTTATTTTGCAATGCTTGCGCACGCTGTGTAGTCAGGATACTAGGGTTCGTTCTATAAAATACCGGAACGGTTCCGTATTTCACTGACAGAATAAACGTTTTGTTTTCGAAATGATCGTTTCCGATTTGACAATACTAATGACCAAAGTCTCGTATTTGTGTTTATTATATTATAATTAACTATATGATTTGATATTTGATAGAGCAGTCTGACTGAGCGGTGGTAGGCAGCAGCAGGCTTGTAAGCATTCATTCAAACTTTACTGCGTTTACCAGCAGCTCTTAGCAATGCTTGAATCACAGCGCTGTTAATGACTTCAATCCTATCAACTCCAGAGATCAGGCTGGCAATACTAAAGTGCCTATAAGAACATCCAATAGTCAAAGGTTAATGAAATACAAATGGTATAGAGGGAAATTGTCCTATAATTCCTATAATAACTACAACCTAAAACTTCTTACCTGGGAATATTGAAGACTCATGTTAAAAGGAACCACCAGCTTTCATATGTTCTCATGTTCTGAGCAAGGAACCGAACCGTTAGCTTTGATATGTTCTCATGTTCTGAGCAAGGAACTGAACCGTTATCTTTGATATGTTCTCATGTTCTGAGCAAGGAACTGAACCGTTATCTTTGGTTTATTTCCATTTACGACTTGTCAATTTATGAAATTGTCTTTTGTTTGGAGAGCCCGTCAATGCACCCGATTTAGAAGCAGACGTAGGCTGCACGCAAACGTGCCCATTTGGTGATGTCATAGTATTTCTGACGGTCTTATAACCCACCACCCCTAATGAACTGTAGGGAGCTTCTCAAAAGTACATGTTCTCTTCACCTCTAGTCTGTTTTTACACCCATTGAGGAACTATCATCGTTTCTCAATGGATTTTAAAATATTTCCAGCTCTGTCCCTTTCGATAACCACCGAGCCTCTGGATGAAAGGGAAAAATGCACTGATCCAGTGAGAAACGTCATGAAATACCGAATTACTTCTTATCCCCTTGATCAAATACAGATGTCTGGAGCTCACTGGCATGGGTAACTGAGGGCCCAGAATAGTTGATACAATGTTGGAAGCACTGAGTCTGGACTGTATCATGTTATCTCCTCTCTCATACTGACTCTAGTCTGTCCTGAGGAACCACTGGGAGTCTGGACTGTACCATGTTATCTCCCCTCTCATACTGACTCTAGTCTGTCCTGCTGAACCATCTCCTCTCTCATACTGACTAATCTGTCCTGAGGAACCACTGGGAGTCTGTCCTGAGGAACCACTGGGAGTCTGTCCTGAGGAACCACTGGGAGTCTGTCCTGAGGAACCACTGGGAGTCTGTCCTGAGGAACCACTGGGAGTCTGTCCTGAGGAACCACTGGGAGTCTGTCCTGAGGAACCACTGGGAGTCTGTCCTGAGGAACCACTGGGAGTCTGTCCTGAGGAACCACTGGGAGTCTGTCCTGAGGAACCACTGGGAGTCTGTCCTGAGGAACCACTGGGAGTCTGTCCTGAGGAACCACTGGGAGTCTAGTCTGTGACATCGTCACCGGTGAAGGAGACCTGACTGTGGCTCTGTGAATGACATTGTCACCGGTGAAAGAAACCGCTCACATTTTATAAAGGGCACATAGCTACTGCACTACCTTTATCTGACAGAACATGTCTGTCTGCTTACCTGATTGCCTGCCCGCCCGCCTGATTACCTGCCTGCCTGCCTCCCCGCCTGCTTACCTGCCTGCCTCCCCGCCTGCTTACCTGCCTGCCTGCCTCCCCGCCTGCTTACCTGCCTGCCTGCTTCCCCGCCTGCCTGCCTCCCCGCCTGCCTGCCTCCCCGCCTGCCTACCTGCCTCCCCGCCTGCTTACCTGCCTCCCCGCCTGCTTACCTGCCCCCCCGTCTGTTTACCTGCCTGCCTGCCTCCCCGCCTGCCTCCCCGCCTGCTTACCTGCCTCCCCGCCTGCTTACCTGCCTGCCTGCCTCCCCGCCTGCTTACCTGCCTGCCTGCCTCCCCGCCTGCTTACCTGCCTGCCTGCCTCCCCGCCTGCTTCCCTGCCTCCCCGCCTGCTTACCTGCCCCCCTGCCTGCTTACCTGCCCCCCCGCCTGCTTACCTGCCTCCCCGCCTGCTTACCTGCCTCCCCGCCTGCCCTCCCCGCCTGCCGCCCCACCTCCCCACCTGCCCGCCCCGCCCGCCTCCCCTCCCCACCTGCCCGCCCCGCCCGCTCACCTGCCTCCCCGCCTGCCTCCCCGCCCGCTCACCTGCCTCCCCGCCCGCTCACCTGCCTCCCCGCCTGCTCACCTGCCTCCCCGCCTGCCTCCCCGCCTGCTTACCTGCCTCCCCGCCTGCCTCCCCGCCTGCTTACCTGCCTCCCCGCCTGCTTACCTGCCTCCCCGCCTGCTTACCTGCCCCCCCGCCTGTTTACCTGCCTGCCTGCCTCCCCGCCTGCTTACCTGCCTGCCTGCCTCCCCGCCTGCTTACCTGCCTGCCTGCCTCCCCGCCTCCCCGCCTGCTTACCTGCCCCCCCGCCCGCTTACCTGCCCCCCCGCCCGCTTACCTGCCCCCCCGCCCGCCTCCCCGCCCCGCCCACCTGCCTCCCCGCCCGCTCACCTGCCTCCCCGCCCGCTCACCTACCTCCCCGCCCGCTCACCTACCTGCCCGCCCGCTCACCTACCTGCCCGCCCGCTCACCTACCTGCCCGCCCGCTCACCTACCTGCCCGCCCGCTCACCTACCTGCCCGCCCGCTCACCTACCTGCCCGCCCGCTCACCTACCTGCCCGCCTGCTTACCTGCTTACCTGCTTACCTGCCCGCCTGCTTACCTGCCCGCCTGCTTACCTGCCCGCCTGCTTACCTGCCCGCCTGCTTACCTGCCCGCCTGCTTACCTGCCCGCCTGCTTACCTGCCCGCCTGCTTACCTGCCCGCCTGCTTACCTGCCCGCCTGCTTACCTGCCCGCCTGCTTACCTGTCTGTAACAGTTATTTAACATACACCATGGTCAGTACCTATAGCCAGAGCGGAGCAGAGCACAGGTGGAGAGGAGAGAAGCAGCCTTCCTGCCCAGAGAACCATGACTCAGCAAAAGCAGCAGTTCTCATGACCATCACAGAGAGAGAGGGGCAGAGAGGAGCAGAGAGGAGAGAGGAGAGAGGTGGAGAGGTGGAGAGAGGAGAGGAGCAGAGAGGAGCAGAGAGGAGCAGAGAGGAGCAGAGAGGAGCACAAAGGAGAGGAGCGGAGAGGTGAGGAGCGGAGAGGTGGAGAGAGGAGAGGTGGAGAGAGGAGAGGTGGAGAGAGGAGAGGAGAGGAGCAGAGAGGAGAGGTGGAGAGAGGAGAGGAGGAGAGAGGAGAGGAGCAGAGAGGAGAGGGGCAGAGAGGAGAGGGGCAGAGAGGAGAGGGGCAGAGAGGAGAGGGGCAGAGAGGAGAGGGGCAGAGAGGAGAGGGGCAGAGAGGAGAGGGGCAGAGAGGAGAGGGGCAGAGAGGAGAGGGGCAGAGAGGAGAGGGGCAGAGAGGAGAGGGGCAGAGAGGAGAGGGGCAGAGAGGAGAGGGGCAGAGAGGAGAGGGGCAGAGAGGAGAGGGGCAGAGAGGAGAGGGGCAGAGAGGAGAGGGGCAGAGAGGAGAGGGGCAGAGAGGAGAGGGGCAGAGAGGAGAGGTGGAGAGAGGAGAGGTGGAGAGGAGCAGAGAGGAGAGGAGAGGAGCAGAGAGGAGAAGAGCAGAGAGGAGAAGAGCAGAGAGGAGAAGAGCAGAGAGGAGAAGAGCAGAGAGGAGCAGAGAGGAGAGGAGCAGAGAGGAGAGGAGCAGAGAGGAGAGGAGCACAAAGGAGAGGAGCACAAAGGAGAGGAGCACAAAGGAGAGGGGCAGAGAGGAGAGGAGCAGAGAGGAGAAGAGCAGAGAGGAGCAGAGAGGAGAGGTGGAGAGGAGCAGAGACCAGGTGGAGAGGGGCAGAGAGGAGCAGAGACCAGGTGGAGAGGGGCAGAGAGGAGCAGAGACCAGGTGGAGAGATGTGGGAAAGGCAGGGGTGATCACGGTGTCATATTAGAGACAGAGATTAAGTTCACAACAAGAACATATAATCTGACGTGGGACTGTGTGTTTCAGCAGGAGAAAACAAGGTCCCTCCATAGAGGATGAGAACAACCGAGCATCATTTTGAATTAGGGATGTCACGATACCTCTATCGTGGCAAGGAAAACAAAACATGAAGCAGACTGAATTTCCTGAGGGGAAACGGTCCTAATGCTGTCAACCAGAATCACATGTTTATTGTCCTACAACAGACAATATTTTACATCCAGTAGATTTCAGTCTGCTTTGTGTTTTCCTTGTTGCCATGGAAATACCAGGTATCGTACTCTCACCATAGGGGTATGGTGACGATCCCTGTTCTGAACACAGCGCTATGACAAAATACTATATTGTCACCTCATAACCTGACAACCGCTGCAGTTACCAGGGAACAAGAGCCACGGCAACATGCACGCTTCGTGGTGACGTCAGCGGAGGCTGAACACCACCAGGGCCACAGCAGATAAGACCAGGGTGACACGTAACACACATACAGGCCTAACCTGTTCAATGGTTAGCCCATTTTATTTATTTTTTAAAGGTACGTATAGCCAATCAGGTATGAGGGACTACCTTAACCCCTTTGTGACCTACACAGGGTAAAGTACGAGATGAAAGTCATTCCAAACAATAAATGTACACACACACACACACACACTACAATGAATTCATCCCTATCAGTCCTTGAGCTTGGAGCTGATAAGAGAGAGAGGCCTATTGGGGGGGTTGTTCAGTTCAGTACAGTGGAGGATGACTGGAGGTTCAGTACAGGATGAAGAGGATGAAAAGGAAGGTTCTACAGCTGCACCATCGAGAGCTGGGTGCACCATCGAGAGCTGGGTGCAGCGGGGAGGTTTCATCCTGGTACGGAAACTGCTCGGCGTCTGACCGCAAGGCGCTAGAGGGTAGAGGTCGACCGATTAATTAGGGGCGATTTCAAGTTTTCATAACAATTGGAAATCGGTATTTTTGGGCGCCGATTTCCGATTATTAAAAAAAAAAAATGTATACCTTTTATTTAACTAGGCAAGTCAGTTAAGAACATATTCTTATTTTCAATGACGGCCTAGGAACGGTGGGTTAACTGCCTTTTTCAGGGGTAGAACGACAGATTTTCACCTTGTCAGCTCGGGGGATCCAATCTGGCAACCTTACAGTTAACTCGTCCAATGCTCTAACCACCTGCCTCTCATTGCACTCCACGAGGAGCCTGCCTGTTACGCGAATGCAGTAGAAGCCAAGGTAAGCTGCTAGCTAGCATTAAACGTATCTTATAAAAAAACAATCAATCATAATCACATAACTACTAAACCAGTTAAGCAGGCAATATCAACCAGGTGAAATTGTGTCACTTCTCTTGCGTTCATTGCACGCAGAGTCAGGGTATATGCAACAGTTTGAGCAGCCTGGCTCATTGCGAACTAATTTGCCAGAATTGTACGTAATTATGACATAACATTGAAGGTTGTGCAATGTAACAGGAATATTTAGACTGATGGATGCCACCTGTTAGATAAAATACTGAACGGTTCCATATTTCACTGAAATAATAAACATTTTGTTTTCGAAATGATAGTTTCAGGATTTGACCATATTAATGACCAAAGGCTCGTATTTCTGTGTGTTATTATGTTATAATTAAGTCTGATTTGATAGAGCAGTCTGACTGAGCAGCAGCAGGCCCGTAATCATTCATTCAAACAGCTCTTCGCAAGCACAGCGCTGTTTATGATTTCAAGCCTATCAGCCTTATGGTGTAACCAATGTGAAATGGCTAGCTAGTTAGCTGGATGTGCGCTAATACTGTTTCAAACGTCACTCGCATTTAGATTTGGAGTAGTTGCGCTGCAAGGGCCGCGGCTTTTGTGGAGCGATGGGTAACGCTGCTTCGAGGGTGGCTGTTGTCGATGTGTTCCTGGTTCGAGCCCAGGTAGGGGCGAGGAGAGGGATGGAAGCTATACTGTTACACTGGCAATACTATAGTGCCTATAAGAACATCCAATAGTCAAAGGTATATGAAATACAAATGGTATAGAGAGAAATAGTCCTATAATTCCTATAACTACAACCTAAAACCTCTTACCTGGGAATATTGAAGTCTCATGTTAAAAGGAACCACCAACTTTCATATGTTCTCATGTTCTGAGCAAGGAACTGAAACGTTAGCTTTTTACATGGCACACATTGCACTTTTACTTCTCCAACACTATTTTTAAACCAAATTGAACATGTTTCATTATTTATTTGAGGCTAAATTGATTTTATTTATGTTTTATATTAAGTTAATATAGAATAGGCTCCACAGAATAGGCTCCGCCCAGTCCCAGCAGCACAGTGAGTCTTACGCTCCGCCCAGTCTTAGGCTCCGCCCACCCCAGCAGCACAGAGAGTCTTCCTTCCTTCCCTAATCTCTAGCTGCGAGTCTGTCAGAGAGGGAAAAATGAAGAGATCAACCAACCCCCCCCCCCCCCCCCCCCCCCCGACCGGGCCTCATGACCTGCTCTAGGAACTAGTCATCATCCAATCAGGAGACAGAGGATCAGGTGTTCCAAAGAGGTCGAGCTGATCTCTGAATTCTAGTCGATACGAATACAGGACAGTCCTCTCCAAAATGATGCAATTGTTCTGTATTGAACCAGCTGCAGACAGAAGTCCTTGTCGATTGACTGTGCTCTGAGAAGTGCCCAATAGTGTGGATCACGTGTTCCATTTCTCACCATTCTAGAAGGATCCGTGTAGAGACCACGGTAAGACATGCACATACAGGGACAGATGAACCTCAAATTAGTTATGTGATTTCAGAAGACCTATTTTTGGGCTAGTTGTGCTGGAAAACGGGGTCATATGAGAATCTGATTTTTCTTTTTCATTCCCCAATGGTTAGGGCCGGGACGTTACTATCGTTGGCAAGGAAATAAAACAAAGTGGATTTAACTTCTTCAGGAAGACAGTCCTAACGTTGGAAACAAACGTCATGTTGTCACATGTATTTTCTAAGCTACATCACACCATATTTGACAAACAGCAGGATTTTAAAAAAGGTCTGTCTGCTAGGTGTTATTTTTTGACATGGAAAAAAAATATTGTGACACTGGTATCGTCACAGCCCTACCCCTCGTCAAATGTTCTCTGTTCTACGACTCCCCTCTCGTCAAATGTTCTCTGTTCTACGACTCCCCTCTCGTCCAATGTTCTACGACTCCCCTCTCGTCAAATGTTCTCTGTTCTACGACTCCCCTCTCGTCCAATGTTCTCTGTTCTACGACTCCCCTCTCGTCCAATGTTCTACGACTCCCCTCTCGTCCAATATTCTCTGTTCTACGACTCCCCCCTCATCCAATATTCACACAGTCAATAGAGAAACAGACGAGAGAGAGAGGCTGTAGGATTTAGTCCCAATTTATACTCAACAGTTAAATGGATTGCTAGCCTCGTGTGTTGAACTGGAAAAGGTGTTTTTTGTATAATTCCCTAATAAATGCCCATTTCCCAATTAACAGAACAGCCCTAATGATGGTTATGACTTAATAATTAAGTGATCAGTTTGCATGTTTATCAGACTGTAAGCTAATAATGTTACCAGCCCCGCGGAGAACCAAACGTTGTCTTCAACCACAGTCAAACCACCTGCTCTGGAGAAGGGACACGTAAGGGAATGAGACAGATCGGATACAGAATTATACTGTAAAAAGCTTGTCTTATTATCTTCCCTTTGGCTCATTATATCAGAGCACAGACCCATTTAATACTGATGGGAACTCCGTAGATCAGGACACTGATCTCCCTTTCCACATGACCAACCTGAAAGGAAACAAGCAGGCCAGATCTTGTTCGTCGGGAACGAGCATATTGGAGTGAACAAATATTCTATAATTATTTATTTTTTTAAAAGGACACATTTCTGAACAAGGAAACATAGTACGGCCAAGCTCATCTGTGTCGTTCTGTCAGTCTAGAACTGACACTGTAAATGCACACAGTAGTCCAGACAGTAGCTCATATCCCACTTAAGGTCTTATTAAGTGGATAACTTGTTTACATGCACCTTTGATATCCCACTCACCAGTATCCGGCACAGCCAGAAGAGGACTGGCCACCCCACATAGCCTGGTTCCTCTCTAGGTTTCTTCCTAGGTTTTGGCCTTTCTAGGGAGTTTTTCCTAGCCACCGTGCTTCTACACCTGCATTGCTTGCTGTTTGGGGTTTTAGGCTGGGTTTCTGTACAGTACTTTGAGATATCAGCTGATGTACGAAGGGCTATATAAATACATTTGATTTGATTTGATTTTGATATCCCCTGTATCCACGAAAAGGCAGAATATTCCTCATTTAAGTTCATATGAATAGTACAGGTGTTCCCCCAACCCGGACGGCCTACCCGCGGCTAAACCCGGACGGCCTACCCGCGGCTAAACCCGGACGGCCTACCCGCGGCTAAACCCGGACGGCCTACCCGCGGCTAAACCCGGACGGCCTACCCGCGGCTAAACCCGGACGGCCTACCCGCGGCTAAACCCAGACGACGCCGGGCCGATTGTACGCCGCCCTATTGGACTCACGGCCGTATGTGACACAGCCCGGATTCGAAAACCAGGGACTGTAGTGACGCCTCTAGCACTGAGATGCAGTGCCTTTAGACCGCTGAGCCACTCGGGAGCCCAATGGCTCAGGACCCAATGGCACAGGACCCGCCCAAAAGTAGTGCACTAAATAGGGAATCATGTGCCGTTTGGAACAGCCATAGACTGAGTCCCGCTCCTCTGTCATACTGCTGCCTGTCAGAACCAAGGCTTTGGTACAAAGAATTAACACACATTCATTCTCCTGAGGCTGAACAGATATCAGCTCAACACCTGCTCAAAGAGCAGAGTTTGTCATTGCTCTGAACAAGAAAAGCCAAAAAGAGAGAGCCGGGAGAGAAGAGGGCCTCACTGCTAACTAGAGCATCACAGTGACCAAACCGTTTGATAATTTCCTTCCCCTCAACGGCAAACCCACAAAACAATCAATAACCTAAGTTTAGTTTTCTAACGGGCAATCAAATCGCATCACAGTAACAAGCTTCAATAGATCTGTTTGGGGTGACCGTCGAATCACTTCATAGCAGGTGTAGCTGAGCGGTTAAGGCTGTTTGGCCCTGAGAAAAACCTGTCTACCCTTGAACAAGGCACTAAATCGCTCCTGTAAAGATAAGAGCATGTGCCAAATGACTAAAATGTAAACAATAAGGAACGGCTAACATTCCACTCCTGTCTTTGGCAAAAAAGACTGGTTAACAGACTAGGGAAAAGGCGGTGTACCTATCAGACTAGGGAAAAGGCGGTGTACCTATCAGACTAGGGAAAAGGCAGTGTACCTATCCGACTAGGGAAAAGGCGGTGTACCTATCAGACTAGGGAAAAGGCGGTGTACCTATCAGACTAGGGAAAAGGCGGTGTACCTATCAGACTAGGGAAAAGGCGGTGTACCTATCAGACTAGGGAAAAGGCGGTGTACCTATCAGTCTAGGGAAAAGGCGGTGTACCTATCAGTCTAGGGAAAAGGCGGTGTACCTATCAGACTAGGGAAAAGGCGGTGTACCTATCAGACTAGGGAAAAGGCGGTGTACCTATCAGACTAGGGAAAAGGCGGTGTACCTATCAGTCTAGGGAAAAGGCGGTGTACCTATCAGTCTAGGGAAAAGGCGGTGTACCTATCAGTCTAGGGAAAAGGCGGTGTACCTATCAGTCTAGGGAAAAGGCGGTGTACCTATCAGACTAGGGAAAAGGCGGTGTACCTATCAGACTAGGGAAAAGGCGGTGTACCTATCTGACTAGGGAAAAGGCGGTGTACCTATCAGACTAGGGAAAAGGCGGTGTACCTATCAGACTAGGGAAAAGGCGGTGTACCTATCAGACTAGGGAAAAGGCGGTGTACCTATCAGACTAGGGAAAAGGCGGTGTACCTATCAGACTAGGGAAAAGGCGGTGTACCTATCAGACTAGGGAAAAGGCGGTGTACCTATCAGACTAGGGAAAAGGCGGTGTACCTATCAGACTAGGGAAAAGGCGGTGTACCTATCCGACTAGGGAAAAGGCGGTGTACCTATCAGTCTAGGGAAAAGGCGGTGTACCTATCAGTCTAGGGAAAAGGCGGTGTACCTATCAGTCTAGGGAAAAGGCGGTGTACCTATCAGTCTAGGGAAAAGGCGGTGTACCTATCAGACTAGGGAAAAGGCGGTGTACCTATCAGACTAGGGAAAAGGCGGTGTACCTATCAGTCTAGGGAAAAGGCGGTGTACCTATCAGACTAGGGAAAAGGCGGTGTACCTATCAGACTAGGGAAAAGGCGGTGTACCTATCAGACTAGGGAAAAGGCGGTGTACCTATCAGACTAGGGAAAAGGCGGTGTACCTATCAGTCTAGGGAAAAGGCGGTGTACCTATCAGTCTAGGGAAAAGGCGGTGTACCTATCAGACTAGGGAAAAGGCGGTGTACCTATCAGACTAGGGAAAAGGCGGTGTACCTATCTGACTAGGGAAAAGGCGGTGTACCTATCAGACTAGAAAAAAGGCAGTGTACCTATCAGACTAGGGAAAAGGCAGTGTACCTATCAGACTAGAAAAAAGGCAGTGTACCTATCTGACTAGGGAAAAGGCGGTGTACCTATCAGACTAGAAAAAAGGCAGTGTACCTATCAGACTAGGGAAAAGGCGGTGTACCTATCAGACTAGGGAAAAGGCGGTGTACCTATCAGACTAGGGAAAAGGCGGTGTACCTATCAGACTAGGGAAAAGGCGGTGTACCTATCAGACTAGGGAAAAGGCGGTGTACCTATCAGACTAGGGAAAAGGCGGTGTACCTATCAGACTAGGGAAAAGGCGGTGTACCTATCAGACTAGGGAAAAGGCGGTGTACCTATCAGACTAGGGAAAAGGCGGTGTACCTATCAGTCTAGGGAAAAGGCGGTGTACCTATCAGTCTAGGGAAAAGGCGGTGTACCTATCAGTCTAGGGAAAAGGCGGTGTACCTATCAGACTAGGGAAAAGGCGGTGTACCTATCAGACTAGGGAAAAGGCGGTGTACCTATCTGACTAGGGAAAAGGCGGTGTACCTATCAGACTAGAAAAAAGGCAGTGTACCTATCAGACTAGGGAAAAGGCAGTGTACCTATCAGACTAGAAAAAAGGCAGTGTACCTATCTGACTAGGGAAAAGGCGGTGTACCTATCAGACTAGAAAAAAGGCAGTGTACCTATCAGACTAGGGAAAAGGCGGTGTACCTATCAGTCTAGGGAAAAGGCGGTGTACCTATCAGTCTAGGGAAAAGGCGGTGTACCTATCTGACTAGGGAAAAGGCGGTGTACCTATCTGACTAGGGAAAAGGCGGTGTACCTATCAGACTAGAAAAAAGGCAGTGTACCTATCAGACTAGGGAAAAGGTGGTTGCTACTAGCAAGACTCCTGGTGTAAGTCATGCAGATACACCACCATCACAAACCTAAATCTCTGTGGGAAATGTTTCAGGGGGAGGTGTGTGAGTCAGGAGATGGATAGAGGTGTTGTGGCCGTGTCAGTCGGATCACATTCTCCGCTATTGTATTTGACGGGAATACCACTGAGAATCTCAACGAGGACAGATTTTTTTTTTATCATTAAATTTAACAGGAGCTGTTGGAATTGCAACACAGAATCTATGCGACGATGACTAATTGAGAAATTACACATGCCAGGCAACTTGTTGAGTTTCACACTCTGCCCGCCCTGCCAACCCTACCTGGCTTCCAGGCAGGTGGGTGTCATGATCATCAATCATGGTGTTGGAAAATCGGAATCAGAGTAGTCAGTTCCTACACAGGAGTGGAAATGTAAGGTGACATCTGCGTAAACGTGCAGTATTTCACGTCAGAACAAGGTCTTTACTCACACATTCAGTTTCATCCGAAGAATGGTCATTCTTACATATTTGACAATCAAAGTTAAAAAAAGATGTTAAGGAGGGTTAACAGAACTAGGTTAAAGCAGAACCACAACCATGAAGAACAGACAGCCATGGTTGTAAAACAGACTTCAAGCATGTTAGCTAGTTGTCTAGCTAGTTAGTTCATTGAGAGAGTTAACAGTAACCAACCAACCAACTAACTGACTAAATAGTTAACGTTAAGTCGCCACTGGCTTTGGAGACTTAACGTTACGCAGTAAGGAAGTGGGGTTTTCAGTCCATACGTTACGCATTTCACATTTAAAAACTACCTCGTTAGCTAGTTATCTCTACTAGTTATCATTTAAATCAAATGGTATATTAGTCTAACGATGTGAATCCACCTAATAGTTATAACGTTAGCTATATTCAGTAGCCAACTAGCTAGCGCTGTCAACCCAGTAGCAAAGTTAGCTAGCTGGTTAGCTAGCAGCTAGCCGTCAAAAATAACCCAAAACAAAACACTTAAGCTGTTTAAAATGTGTCTTATTCACTGGTAAACATTTTTTTTAAATGTATTTATAGTTCGTTGACTGATGCTCATATAGTGTATTAGTTTCAGCTACAGTACAGTTCATTCGGGTCTTAATGTTGTCAGCTAGCTAGCTAGTTAGCATTGGCTGGATAGCCAACGTCGAGAGCTGTGGAAACACCACAGCTAAAACATATTTTATTTATTAAATGACAAACATTAATTAGAATTTGTTTTAAAATAGATAACGTGTCACCTTACCTGTGACCAGCGACCCGATCCAGAAGTCAGTCAAATTTGATCACCTTTGTATCTTTCTTTCTCTCAGCTGGTCGATATAAATGTAAATTCCAGGTGAAGTGTTTATTGGAAATGAAGCCTATCCTGCTAAAGACTTTCACCATACGGGTCGGCTATGTCATAAACTATTCAAAGTTCTGTTTATAGGTTGAAAATGGTAGCCATCTTGGTCAGGGAGAAATTCATAACCTAAAAGTTTATTAAGGTTGAAAAAAAAAAATTGTTTTCACTCTCTGTGCTATCTACTCGGATTCCACAGTGCTCTCGTTTACCAGAGAGCAGAATAACTCGTAGAGCTCCACGGTGGAGGCGTCATAATACCCATCAAACATAGCGGTCAAACAAGGAAATGGTTCCAATCGTTTTTCTCCATTGGGATTTTTTTTTTTAGAAACACTTAAAATAAGATCTGTGTTTAGTGTAGGCTGGGTGACGTTTTGACATAACATGTAAATCTGTCTTGGACAAGGTGACTTTTATCAATATAGTCGGCTCTATTTACTCTTGGATTCAAAAGTGCTAATTAATTAACATTACAGGCAAATATACTGATAAAAGTCACCTTGTCCTAGAGTGATTTACACGGTTATCACAACATCTCAAAGCCCATATTTTAAGTGTTTCTAAAATCCCCAATGGGGGAAAAATGAATGGTGGATAACAATTGGGACCATTTCCCTGTTCGACCGCTAGGTTCCATGGGTATTATGACTCATACTGTGAGAACTCTATTAGTTTCACCTGCCTCTCCCTGAATCCCTGATTCAACCACCCCTGGTAACTGACCGCCCCTGTCCTTATCTATGCTTCTTGTTCTTCTTTGAGGTTTATTGGCAGACGACACTCATAAGGTGTATTTTGCCACCACCTACTGTACGGGGTAGTGAAAAATACCCCCAAAACAAAAAATGTTTTGGATGAAAAAATTCATACTAATTACCAAAAACAAAAACAAAAAACACTAACCAAATTCACGCTACTATCCTAAATTTAAAACAAAAACGAACAAAAAACTGTACTCCTTCAGTCAGATTTAAATGTCTATTCAGATCCCAACACTCAGGAACCTGGGAGGGGGGAACCTCTTCATTCAGTACTCGCTGTAACATTTTGGCTGTAAAGTCCTGGAGATCCAGAAATCGTTTTGCCGCCTTTACAGTGATGTCAAGCATCTTAGATGTTTCATTAGTTTGACGAGTGAAATGTATTACTTGCTATAAAACGCAAAATAGTCCACCTTCTCCACTGCTAGCGTGTTGGGATCCATGGCATTCAGTGCAAACTGTGGGACCTCCACTACCATCTCATCTCCACTGCTAGCGTGTTGGGATCCACGGCATTCAGTGCAGACTGTGGGACCTCCACTACCATCTCATCTCCACTGCTAGCGTGTTGGGATCCACGGCATTCAGTGCAGACTGTGGGACCTCCACTACCATCTCATCTCCACTGCTAGCGTGTTGGGATCCACGGCATTCAGTGCAGACTGTGGGACCTCCACTACCATCTCATCTCCACTGCTAGCGTGTTGGGATCCACGGCATTCAGTGCAGACTGTGGGACCTCCACTACCATCTCATCTCCACTGCTAGCGTGTTGGGATCCACGGCATTCAGTGCAGACTGTGGGACCTCCACTACCATCTCATCTCCACTGCTAGCGTGTTGGGATCCACGGCATTCAGTGCAGACTGTGGGACCTCCACTACCATCTCATCTCCACTGCTAGCGTGTTGGGATCCACGGCATACAGTGCAGACTGTGGGACCTCCACTACCATCTCATCTCCACTGCTAGCGTGTTGGGATCCACGGCATTCAGTGCAGACTGTGGGACCTCCACTACCATCTCATCTCCACTGCTAGCGTGTTGGGATCCACGGCATTCAGTGCAGACTGTGGGACCTCCACTACCATCTCATCTCCACTGCTAGCGTGTTGGGATCCACGGCATTCAGTGCAGACTGTGGGACCTCCACTACCATCTCATCTCCACTGCTAGCGTGTTGGGATCCACGGCATACAGTGCAGACTGTGGGACCTCCACTACCATCTCATCTCCACTGCTAGCGTGTTGGGATCCACGGCATTCAGTGCAGACTGTGGGACCTCCACTACCATCTCATCTCCACTCTCTCTTTCAGCTCTTTTTGTCCTTATCCATTGGGTAATGCTCTGCAAGTTTCCAGTGAAATTCAAGGTGATTGATTGATTTCAAATCAAAACAAAATGATATACAGAAGAAAAGGGGAGGGACTTAACAACCGGTTACTTTTGTGGTGTGCACTTTGAAAAATGTCTATCAAATCTGTATCCAATAGGATTTTCAATAGATGAAAGCTTCATAGACCTACTCACGAGTCCTCTGCCACCTTGTCAGGGAATTTGAGTTTTAACTGAATGGAATAGGACATGTGTAATAACCATAGGCAGACGGGTGGTCTCCCACAGTAACAATGTTCCGACGTAGGTCTGGGATATACCGAGACGAGCACAGAGGGGTCCTTTACCTATGCATTCATTCACTTGTCAATACAGGGAAGCATAAAGCCAAATATCCCTCAATAACTCCGGATCTATCAATAGGCCAGCCTATTCCAGTTATAGTGCACTACTCTGGTCAAAAAGGAGTGCACTATGTAAGGGAAGTAGGGTGCCATTTTGGGACAAACTATCTCTTCATGATGGACAAGGAACACCTGGATCAACAGGTTGGGGATCCTGAACAATGTCAACAAAAGGCAAGCAGGACGTAGCCAGAGTTTCCACTTCCTGTCTAGTCAGCCATTCATCCATCTCCTAACGGGTTGCTCTTACTGTCCCATTCAGACACAGTCCTATTCAATATATTGTAGTTTTGGGATTTCTGAACTGTATTTCAACAGCGTTTGATTCTGAACAGCACTGCGTGTGCATGGTCAACAACAACAGCATGTCAGTCCTTGGTCTTGGGCTAAAATGATACTAAGTCCAGAAGAAGAGGGAGAGTACAACTGTGGACCCTTTGTTGTGGTTCCTTCCCTGATGTATCCATTCTGTCCTGTGGCTCCCCCTAGCCCCCATTCATTCTGATGAGAACTGACTCCTTTCAAGGGGAAATCTGCGATTGCTACATCAGTTTTTGGACTTTTAAGTTAACGATATATACTGTACCCATTGATTATTGAAGAATATAACTTAGTCTCATTAGCTGAGCCTCAGAACCCCAAATATAAGTTTGATTTACTCCTTTGTTTGTAAACAATGTAAATGTAAACAAACACTGCATAGCCTCAAAACATGGTTACAACTATAACTGAGATATCATGGATGGTCAGTCCTTGTATCCACAGCTCTGTTAATTAAGTTAAGAATGGTTTTATTCCTACAGCCGGATCCCTCAGCTGTTTACCATAATAGTGGTGGGATGGCCCTTATTGTTAGTTTTCGAACAGCAGATTGGCCCTTTAAAGACCGGTAGTTTATCAGTATCAGCTGAATTCCACACATAGTTGTAGGTCCTGGGGATGAAACAGGGTTTTGGACAGCAGGCAGGCAGCTGTATGTTGGACTGCAGTGCAGATAGTCTGTCTACCTGTCAATCTGTCAATATGTCAACCTGTCAACCTGTCAACCTGTCAACCTGTCTACCTGTCAACCTGTCAACCTGTCTACCTGTACCTGTCAACCTGTCTACCTGTACCTGTCAATCTGTCTACCTGTCAATCTGTCTACCTGCCAACCTGTCTACCTGCCAACCTGTCTACCTGTCAATCTGTCTACCTGTCTACCTGTCTACCTGTCAACCTGTCTACCTGTCAACCTGTCAACCTGTCAACCTGTCAATCTGTCTACCTGTCTACCTGTCAACCTGTCTACCTGTCAATCTGTCTACATGTCAATCTGTCAACCTGTCAATCTGTCTACCCGTCTACCCGTCTACCTGTCAACCTGTCTACCTGTCAACCTGTCAATCTGTCTACCTGTCAACCTGTCAACCTGTCTACCTGTCAATCTGCCAACCTGTCTAACTGTCTACCTGTACCTTTCTAACTGTCTACCTGTACTTGTCTACCTGTCAACCTGTCAATCTGTCTAACTGTCTACCTGTACCTGTCTACCTGTCAACCTGTCAATCTGTCAATCTGTCAATCTGTCTACCTGTCTAACTGTCAACCTGTCTACCTGTCAATCTGCCAACCTGTCTACCTGTCAATCTGCCAACCTGTCTAACTGTCTACCTGTACCTTTCTACCTGTCTAACTGTCTACCTGTACTTGTCTACCTGTCAACCTGTCAATCTGTCTAACTGTCTACCTGTACCTGTCTACCTGTCAACCTGTCTACCTGTCTACCTGTCAACCTGTCAATCTGTCAATCTGTCAATCTGTCTAACTGTCTAACTGTCAACCTGTCAATCGGTCTACCTGTCTAACTGTCTACCTGTCAACCTGTCTACCTGTCAACCTGTCTACCTGTACCTGTCAACCTGTCTACCTGTACCTGTCAACCTGTCTACCTGTCTACCTGTCAATCTGTCTACCTCCCAACCTGTCTACCTGCCAACCTGTCTACCTGTCAATCTGTCTACCTGTCTACCTGTCAACCTGTCTACCTGTCAACCTGTCTATCTGTCAATCTGTCTACCTGCCAACCTGTCTACCTGCCAACCTGTCTACCTGTCAATCTGTCTACCTGCCAACCTGTCTACCTGCCAACCTGTCTACCTGTCAATCTGTCTAACTGTCTACCTGTCTACCTGTCTACCTGTCAATCTGTCTACCTGTACCTGTCAATCTGTCTACCTGCCAACCTGCCAACCTGTCTATCTGTCTAACTGTCTACCTGTCTAACTGTCTAACTGTCAACCTGTCTACCTGTACCTGTCAACCTGTCTACCTGTACCTGTCAACCTGTCTACCTGTCTACCTGTCAATCTGTCTACCTGCCAACCTGTCTACCTGCCAACCTGTCTACCTGTCAATCTGTCTACCTGTCTACCTGTCAATCTGTCTACCTGCCAACCTGTCTACCTGCCAACCTGTCTACCTGTCTACCTGTCTAACTGTCTACCTGTACCTGTCAATCTGTCTACCTGTCAACCTGTCAACCTGTCTACCTGTCAATCTGTCTACCTGCCAACCTGCCAACCTGTCTACCTGCCAACCTGTCTACCTGTCAATCTGTCTACCTGTCTACCTGTCTACCTGTCTAACTGTCTTCATACTTGCAGGAAACACACACACACTTACTGGTGTGCAGGTACACAAATAACAACAACAACGCCATCCTGTCTGGCTCAGGAAAGAAGATTTCTGATTACCACCGGTACTTTTCCAAACTGTCAGTGAAACAAAGCAGTGAATGATGTCAACTCTTAACCGTCTTCCATCTTGGGCGTGTTTCTACCTCTCAACCTATTGACCAGGTTCTCCACAGGGGCCTGACCTCTCGTTGTTGCTCAGCTTGTTCAACCAATGGCTGCTAAGGCTGCTACACATGGCTGCTAAGGCTGCTACACACTCTACACAAACAGAGGCACTCTGCTGAAGGACGGGCTCATGATAACGGCCGGAACGGAGCGAATGGAATGGCATCAAACACCTGGAAACCATGGAAACCACGTATTAGATCCCATTCCACTGATTCCGCTCCAGTCATTACCACGAGCCCGTCTTCTCCCAATTCAGGTGCCACCAGACTCCTGTGGTGTGTAACAGCAATAGGGCTTCTGTTGAGGCCAGAGAATGGTCATTTCCTCCTTCATGACACAGGCTTGAGGAAGTAGAGGGTAGCCCTTCTAGACTTTTAGAAATATACATTTACTGTCTCATTCTGACTTTATTGAACTGATAGAGAAAGAGAGAGAGGATGACAGTAAAAGAGAGAGAGAAAGGATGACAGTAAAAGAGAGAGGATGACAGTAAAAGAGAGAGAGGGGATGACAGTAAACGAGAGAGAGAGAGGATGACAGTAAAAGAAAGAGGATGACAGTAAAAGAGAGAGAGGGATGACAGTAAACGAGAGAGAGGATGACAGTAAGAGAGAGAGAGAGAGAGAGAGAGAGAGAGGATGACAGTAAGAGAGAGAGAGAAAGAGAGTGTAGACGCTGCAAATGTAGACGCTGCAGCATTACAAATGTAGACGCTGCAGCATTACACTGGTCTTTCTATTCCTGAAAGATCACAGAGACACATTAAAAACCAACCCACCTCAGAAACAGGCCATACGTGAAGGGCGATATGGTGCCTAGTTGATCTATTTATGTGATTAGCCTGCCCTCTAGTGGTGTCAGGTTGTGCTACAGTCGACAGGTTCTCACGGTCTAAAAGACTTCACAGTCAATGCTCCCCTCTCGACAATGTGCCCTTGTCATGACAAGAAGTGGCATGAAGGCACAAACAGACTGGTACCCGGGCTATGATAATGCACGAAGAACAGACAACACACCATAGTGGCATCATGATTTATTTCTCAAACAACATATAGAGGCTACTTTAACTTTACACAAAATACAAGCACATGTTAGCTTAGAATATTTACATTAAAAAAACAAAACATAACATTCCATGGGGCTTGACCATGGGGCTTGACCATGTGGCTTGACCATGGGGCTTGACCATGGGGCTTGACCATGTGGCTTGACCATGGGGCTTGACCATGGGGCTTGACCATGGGGCTTGACCATGCAAAACAATAAATAATGTTCCTGAAAATGCTTTGCATGGCACTTTAAAAAAACAGCTATTCAGTCAAATAAACTCTGTTGAAATCAGTTGGCGTTGGACTTCCGTGGTCTACGATCTGCATATCTGTCCCAGACCGACGCAACAAAACACATTCAGAACTGACTTGGGGTCAAAGTGTTAGCAGTAGGTGTATTCAGGTGCATTTTTATACAATATCCACACCTTTTTCTTCTAAGAGGGAAAAATAAAAAAGATCATCATTCCTACTTTAGCAATTTGTTGTCAAGGATTCGCTGACAGAAAAAGATTAAGAAGAGATTTGAGTGAAAAGCTTGGATATTCTACAGCAGGAGAAATCACGCCATCTTAGAGGTTGGAGGTACTGTCCAGCACGGGAGGCTGCTGAGAGGAGAGCTCGTAAGAAGAGCCATGACAGAGCAGATGGAATGGCATCAAAACATCTGGAAACCATGGAAACCACGTGTTTGACGTTTTTGATTCCATTCCGTACATTCCGCTCCAGTTATTACCGCAAGCTCGTTCTCCTGTGCTGTACAGGTACGACCTCTGACCTCTGATAGTGTACAGGTTTGACCTGGGCCCCGTATTCAGGTCCCCCCCCACGTCTATGTCATCTTATTCATTCTGATCTAGGATCTGTCCATATCATCTCATTCATTATGATCTAAGAGGCTAAACTGATCCTAGATCAGCGCTCCTGCTCTTTCATACTCTGAGACTCTTAATGAATATGGGCCCAGACCTCTGATACTGTACAGGTGAGACCTCTAACAGGGTTGGTTGGATAATCTCAGACTCCTTGGTGGGGCTCTTGTCAGTCTGACACTCAGGACAGAAGCATCTGGTAAACGTCAACATAGTTGTTTGTCACATTCTTCTCCTCGTCTTTCTCCCAGGGGGTGGGGGGGATGGGACAGTGAGCAGACACACGTGATCCTCTGGGTCAAGCCCAGTACCGGCTTCTCCTTCTCTCCTCCGCTCCTCAGCCACCAGTGTTCCTCCTCCTCCTCCTCCTCTCTCCAGCCACCAGTGTTCCTCCTCCTCCCTCCTCCTCCTCCTCTCCTCAGCCACCAGTGTTCCTCCTCCTCCCTCCTCCTCCTCCTCCTCTCCCCAGCCACCAGTGTTCCTCCTCCTCCTCCTCCTCCTCTCTCCAGCCACCAGTGTTCCTCCTCCTCCCTCCTCCTCCTCCTCTCCTCAGCCACCAGTGTTCCTCCTCCTCCCTCCTCCTCCTCCTCCTCTCCCCAGCCACCAGTGTTCCTCCTCCTCCTCCTCCTCCTCTCTCCAGCCACCAGTGTTCCTCCTCCTCCTCCTCTCCCCAGCCACCAGTGTTCCTCCTCCTCCTCCTCCTCCTCTCTCCAGCCACCAGTGTTCCTCCTCCTCCCTCCTCCTCTCCCCAGCCACCAGTGTTCCTCCTCCTCCCTCCTCCTCCTCCTCTCCCCAGCCACCAGTGTTCCTCCTCCTCCTCCTCCTCCTCCTCTCTCCAGCCACCAGTGTTCCTCCTCCTCCCTCCTCCTCCTCCTCTCCCCAGCCACCAGTGTTCCTCCTCCTCCCTCCTCCTCTCCCCAGCCACCAGTGTTCCTCCTCCTCCCTTCTCCTCCTCCTCTCCCCAGCCACCAGTGTTCCTCCTCCTCCCTCCTCCTCCTCCTCCTCTCTCCAGCCACCAGTGTTCCTCCTCCTCCCTCCTCCTCCTCCTCTCCCCAGCCACCAGTGTTCCTCCTCCTCCCTCCTCCTCTCCCCAGCCACCAGTGTTCCTCCTCCTCCCTCCTCCTCCTCCTCTCCCCAGCCACCAGTGTTCCTCCTCCTCTTCCTCTCCCCAGCCACCAGTGTTCCTCCTCCTCCCTCCTCCTCCTCCTCTCCCCAGCCACCAGTGTATCTCTTCCTCCTCCTCCTCCTCCTCCTCCTCCTCCTCCTCCTCCTCCTCTCCCCAGCCACCAGTGTATCTCTTCCTCCTCCTCCTCATCAGGTGATGAGTTGTGGCTCCCAGACCTGACTGGCCAGCTGGGAGCGACATTGAGTGATGGTTGGAGGGCCAGCCGGAGGCTGACTGTCCAGACACAGACCACTGACCATGTGCTGCAGGGCTGGTCCCTTCGGCTTCCACTTCTACGGTAGGTGAAGCAGAAAGAGAGAGGGGGAAGAGGGAGAGAGACAGAGAGAGGGGGGGGATAAAGAGAGAGGGGGAAGAGGGAGAAACAGAGAGGGGGGATAAAGAGAGAGGGGGAAGAGGGAGAGAGAGAGAGAAAGGGGGGATAAAGAGAGAGGGGGAAGAGGGAGAAACAGAGAGAGAGGGGGGATAAAGAGAGAGGGGGAAGAGGGAGAAACAGAGAGGGGGGATAAAGAGAGAGGGGGAAGAGGGAGAGAAAGAGAGAGGGGGGATAAAGAGAGAGGGGGAAGGGAGAGAGAGAGAGAGACAGAGAGAGAGGGGGGATAAAGAGAGAGGGGGAAGAGGGAGAGAGAGAGAGACAGAGAGAGGGGGAAGAGGGAGAAACAGAGAGAGAAGGGATAAAGAGAGAGGGGGAAGAGGGAGAGAGAAAGAGAAAGAGAAAGGGGGGATAAAGAGAGAGGGGGAAGAGGGAGAAACAGAGAGAGAGGGGGGATAAAGAGAGAGGGGGAAGAGGGAGAGAGAAAGAGAAAGGGGGGATAAAGAGAGAGGGGGAAGAGGGAGAGAGAAAGAGAAAGGGGGGATAAAGAGAGAGGGGGAAGAGGGAGAGACAGAGAGAGAGGGGGGATAAAGAGAGAGGGGGAAGAGGGAGAGAGAGAGAGAGAGGGGGGATAAAGAGAGAGGGGGAAGAGGGAGAGAGAAAGAGAAAGGGGGGATAAAGAGAGAGGGGGAAGAGGGAGAGACAGAGAGAGAGGGGGGATAAAGAGAGAGGGGGAAGAGGGAGAGAGAGAGAGAGAGGGGGGATAAAGAGAGAGGGGGAAGAGGGAGAAACAGAGAGAGGGGGGATAAAGAGAGAGGGGGAAGAGGGAGAGAGAGAGAGAAAGAGAGAGGGGGGATAAAGAGAGAGGGGGAAGAGGGAGAGACAGAGAGAGAGGGGGGATAAAGAGAGAGGGGGAAGAGGGAGAGAGAAAGAGAGAGGGGGGATAAAGAGAGAGGGGGAAGAGGGAGAGAGAAAGAGAGAGGGGGGATAAAGAGAGAGGGGGAAGAGGGAGAGACAGAGAGAGAGGGGGGATAAAGAGAGAGGGGGAAGAGGGAGAAACAGAGAGAGAGGGGGGATAAAGAGAGAGGGGGAAGAGGGAGAGAGAGAGAGAAAGAGAGAGGGGGGATAAAGAGAGAGGGGGAAGAGGGAGAGACAGAGAGAGAGGGGGGATAAAGAGAGAGGGGGAAGAGGGAGAGAGAAAGAGAGAGGGGGGATAAAGAGAGAGGGGGAAGAGGGAGAGAGAAAGAGAAAGGGGGGATAAAGAGAGAGGGGGAAGAGGGAGAAACAGAGAGAGAGGGGGGATAAAGAGAGAGGGGGAAGAGGGAGAGACAGAGAGAGAGGGGGGATAAAGAGAGAGGGGGAAGAGGGAGAGAGAAAGAGAGAGGGGGGATAAAGAGAGAGGGGGAAGAGGGAGAAACAGAGAGAGAGGGGGGATAAAGAGAGAGGGGGAAGAGGGAGAGACAGAGAGAGAGGGGGGATAAAGAGAGAGGGGGAAGAGGGAGAGAGAAAGAGAGAGGGGGGATAAAGAGAGAGGGGGAAGAGGGAGAGAGAGAGAGAAAGAGAGAGGGGGGATAAAGAGAGAGGGGGAAGAGGGAGAGACAGAGAGAGAGGGGGGATAAAGAGAGAGGGGGAAGAGAGAGAAAGAGAGAGAGGGGATAAAGAGAGAGGGGGAAGAGGGAGAGAGAAAGAGAAAGGGGGGATAAAGAGAGAGGGGGAAGAGGGAGAAACAGAGAGAGAGGGGGGATAAAGAGAGAGGGGGAAGAGGGAGAGACAGAGAGAGAGGGGGGATAAAGAGAGAGGGGGAAGAGGGAGAGAGAAAGAGAGAGGGGGGATAAAGAGAGAGGGGGAAGAGGGAGAAACAGAGAGAGAGGGGGGATAAAGAGAGAGGGGGAAGAGGGAGAGACAGAGAGAGAGGGGGGATAAAGAGAGAGGGGGAAGAGGGAGAGAGAAAGAGAGAGGGGGGATAAAGAGAGAGGGGGAAGAGGGAGAGAGAGAGAGAAAGAGAGAGGGGGGATAAAGAGAGAGGGGGAAGAGGGAGAAACAGAGAGAGAGGGGGGATAAAGAGAGAGGGGGAAGAGGGAGAGAGAAAGAGAAAGGGGGGATAAAGAGAGAGGGGGAAGAGGGAGAGAGACAGAGAGAGGGGGGATAAAGAGAGAGGGGGAAGAGGGAGAGAAAGAGAGAGGGGGGATAAAGAGAGAGGGGGAAGAGGGAGAGAGAAAGAGAGAGGGGGGATAAAGAGAGAGGGGGAAGAGGGAGAGACAGAGAGAGAGGGGGGATAAAGAGAGAGGGGGAAGAGGGAGAGAGAAAGAGAAAGGGGGGATAAAGAGAGAGGGGGAAGAGGGAGAGAGAAAGAGAGAGGGGGGATAAAGAGAGAGGGGGGAGGGAGAGAGAAAGAGAAAGGGGGGATAAAGAGAGAGGGGGAAGAGGGAGAGAGAAAGAGAAAGGGGGGATAAAGAGAGAGGGGGAAGAGGGAGAGAGACAGAGAGAGGGGGGATAAAGAGAGAGGGGGAAGAGGGAGAGAAAGAGAGAGGGGGGATAAAGAGAGAGGGGGAAGAGGGAGAGAGAAAGAGAGAGGGGGGATAAAGAGAGAGGGGGAAGAGGGAGAAACAGAGAGAGAGGGGGGATAAAGAGAGAGGGGGAAGAGGGAGAGAGAAAGAGAGAGGGGGGATAAAGAGAGAGGGGGGAGGGAGAGAGACAGAGAGAGGGGGGATAAAGAGAGAGGGGGAAGGAGAGAGAGGGGGAAGAGGGAGAGACAGAGAGAAAAAGAGAGGGGGGATAAAGAGAGAGGGGGAAGAGGGAGAGACAGAGAGAAAGAGAGAGGGGAGATAAAGAGAGAGGGGGAAGAGGGAGAGACAGAGAGAAAGAGAGAGGGGAGATAAAGAGAGAGGGGGAAGAGGGAGAGAGAAAGAGAGAGGGGGGATAAAGAGAGAGGGGGGAGGGAGAGAGACAGAGAGAGGGGGGATAAAGAGAGAGGGGGAAGGGAGAGAGAGAATACGTTAAGGACACATGCAAAAAAAAACGTATATTGACCTTGGACTGCTTAACGTCATTTGGACTGCTTAACATCATTTGGACTGCTTAACGTCATTTGGACTGCTTAACATCATTTGGACAGCTTAACGTCATTTGGACTGCTTAACGTCATTTGGACTGCTTAACGTCATTTGGACTGCTTAACATCATTTGGACTGCTTAACATCATTTGGACTGCTTAATGTCATTGGGACAGCTTAACGTCATTTGGACAGCTTAACATCATTTGGACCACTTAACGTCATTTGGACAGCTTAACGTCATTTGGACTGCTTAATGTTATTTGGACAGCTTAACGTCATTTGGACAGCTTAATGTCATTTGGACAAATTTAACGTCATTTGGACAGCTTAACGTCATTTGGACAGCTTAACATCATTTGGACTGCTTAACATCATTTGGACTACTTAATGTCACTGGGACAGCTTAACGTCATTTGGACAGCTTAACATCATTTGGACCACTTAACGTCATTTGGACTGCTTAACGTCATTATGGACAGCTTATTGTCATTTGGACAGCTTAACGTCATTTGGACAGCTTAACGTCATTTGGACTGCTTAACGTCATTATGGACAGCTTAACGTCATTATGGACAGCTTAACGTCATTATGGACAGCTTAACGTCATTATGGACAGCTTAACGTCATTTGGACTGCTTAAGTTCATTTGGACAGCTTAACGTCATTTGGACAGCTTAACGTCATTTGGACTGCTTAACGCCATTTGGACTGCTTAACGTTATTTGGACAGCTTAACGTCATTTGGACAGCTTAATGTTATTTGGACAAGCTTAACGTCATTTGGACAGCTTAACGTCATTTGGACAGCTTAACGTCATTTGGACTGCTTAATGTAATTTGGACAGCTTAACGTCATTTGGACAGCTTAACGTCATTTGGACTGCTTAATGTCATTTGGACAGCTTAACATCATTTGGACTGCTTAACGTCATTTGGACTGCTTAACGTCATTTGGACAGCTTAAAGTCATTTGGACAGCTTAACGTCATTTGGACTGCTTAACGTCATTTGGACTGCTTAACGTCATTTGGACAGCTTAACATCATTTGGACTGCTTAATGTAATTTGGACTGCTTAATGTTATTTGGACAGCTTAACGTAATTTGGACAGCTTAACGTCATTTGGACAGCTTAATGTTATTTGGACAAGCTTAACGTCATTTGGACAGCTTAACGTCATTTGGACTGCTAAACGTCATTTGGACAGCTTAACGTCATTTGGACAGCTTAACGTCATTTGGACTGCTTAACGTCATTTGGACAGCTTAACGTCATTTGGACTGCTTAACGTCATTATGGACAGCTTAACGTCATTATGGACTGCTTAACGTCATTTGGACAGCTTAACGTAATTTGGAGATTGATAGAAGGCCGGTTAAGCCCAAAGCAAGATTTGATGGTACGCCCCCAAACAAAAATGTTGGTTTAAATTGTATTTAATGCAGTTATACACACTCTGCCATGGGGCAGAGAGAAAATGTTGCACATTTTCTGCAGTTCTACACATTTTGCAGAGAGACATTTTTGCAGTTTTAAAGCAGTTTTTTGTAGTTATACACATTTTGCCATTAGGCAGAGAGAACATTTTTGTATTTTCTAAGCAAATTGTATTATAAAATCTAATCAAACACTTCAGGAGAGCCCATGAGCTCATGTTGCGCAACATTATTTTATAGGCTATGCAATTGCGAGAGAAAACAGAATTTTGATGGCCTCTAATAAAAAGAGGAGGATCCCATCAGCTTTCTATAGC
>NC_092165.1:62913377-62948377 GCF_045791955.1 Oncorhynchus clarkii lewisi
ACTAGTTACATATGGCTGTAGATACCGTACACCACTAGTCCCTGAATCACTAGTTACATAAGACTGTAGATACTGAACACCACTAGTCCCTGAATCACTAGTTACATATGGCTGTAGATACCGTACACCACTAGTCCCTGAATCACTAGTTACATATGGCTGTAGATACTGAACACCACTAGTCCCTGAATCACTAGTTACATATGGCTGTAGATACTGAACACCACTAGTTCCTGAATCACTAGTTACATATGGCTGTAGATACTGAACACCACTAGTCCCTGAATCACTAGTTACATATGGCTGTAGATACTGAACACCACTAGTCCCTGAATCACTAGTTACATATGGCTGTAGATACCGTACACCACTAGTCCCTGAATCACTAGTTACATATGGCTGTAGATACCGAACACCACTAGTCCCTGAATCACTAGTTACATATGGCTGTAGATACTGAACACCACTAGTCCCTGAATCACTAGTTACATATGGCTGTAGATACCGTACACCACTAGTCCCTGAATCACTAGTTACATAAGACTGTAGATACCGTACAGCACTAGTCCCTGAATCACTAGTTACATATGGCTGTAGATACCGAACACCACTAGTCCCTGAATCACTAGTTACATATGGCTGTAGATACCGAACACCACTAGTCCCTGAATCACTAGTTACATATGGCTGTAGATACCGTACACCACTAGTCCCTGAATCACTAGTTACATATGGCTGTAGATACTGAACACCACTAGTCCCTGAATCACTAGTTACATATGGCTGTAGATACCGTACACCACTAGTCCCTGAATCACTAGTTACATATGGCTGTAGATACTGAACACCACTAGTCCCTGAATCACTAGTTACATATGGCTGTAGATACTGAACACCACTAGTCCCTGAATCACTAGTTACATATGGCTGTAGATACCGTACACCACTAGTCCCTGAATCACTAGTTACATATGGCTGTAGATACTGAACACCACTAGTCCCTGAATCACTAGTTACATATGACTGTAGATACTGAACACCACTAGTCCCTGAATCACTAGTTACATAAGACTGTAGATACTGAACACCACTAGTCCCTGAATCACTAGTTACATATGGCTGTAGATACCGTACACCACTAGTCCCTGAATCACTAGTTACATATGGCTGTAGATACCGTACACCACTAGTCCCTGAATCACTAGTTACATAAGACTGTAGATACCGTACACCACTAGTCCCTGAATCACTAGTTACATATGGCTGTAGATACCGTACACCACTAGTCCCTGAATCACTAGTTACATAAGACTGTAGATACCGTACACCACTAGTCCCTGAATCACTAGTTACATATGGCTGTAGATACTGAACACCACTAGTCCCTGAATCACTAGTTACATATGGCTGTAGATACCGTACACCACTAGTCCCTGAATCACTAGTTACATATGGCTGTAGATACCGTACACCACTAGTCCCTGAATCACTAGTTACATATGGCTGTAGATACCGAACACCACTAGTCCCTGAATCACTAGTTACATATGGCTGTAGATACTGAACACCACTAGTCCCTGAATCACTAGTTACATATGGCTGTAGATACTGAACACCACTAGTCCCTGAATCACTAGTTACATATGGCTGTAGATACCGTACACCACTAGTCCCTGAATCACTAGTTACATATGGCTGTAGATACCGTACACCACTAGTCCCTGAATCACTAGTTACATATGGCTGTAGATACCGTACACCACTAGTCCCTGAATCACTAGTTACATATGGCTGTAGATACAAGCTCAACAAAGGAAATCACATTTCTATACAAACTCTACGGTTTGTGTTATTAATATGGAATAATACTCATATCCATTCTGTTACTGTGGGGACTAACCTCAGACCAGGGCTATATCCATTCTGTTACTGTGGGGACTAACCTCTGACCAGGGCTATATCCATTCTGTTACTGTGGGGACTAACCTCAGACCAGGGCTATATCCATTCTGTTACTGTGGGGACTAACCTCTGACCAGGGCTATATCCATTCTGTTACTGTGGGGACTAACCTCAGACCAGGGCTATATCCATTCTGTTACTGTGGGGACTAACCTCAGACCAGGGCTATATCCATTCTGTTACTGTGGGGACTAACCTCAGACCAGGGCTATATCCATTCTGTTACTGTGGGGACTAACCTCAGACCAGGGCTATATCCATTCTGTTACTGTGGGGACTAACCTCAGACCAGGGCTATATCCATTCTGTTACTGTGGGGACTAACCTCTGACCAGGGCTATATCCATTCTGTTACTGTGGGGACTAACCTCTGACCAGGGCTATATCCATTCTGTTACTGTGGGGACTAACCTCAGACCAGGGCTATATCCATTCTGTTACTGTGGGGACTAACCTCAGACCAGGGCTATATCCATTCTGTTACTGTGGGGACTAACCTCAGACCAGGGCTATATCCATTCTGTTACTGTGGGGACTAACCTCAGACCAGGGCTATATCCATTCTGTTACTGTGGGGACTAACCTCAGACCAGGGCTATATCCATTCTGTTACTGTGGGGACTAACCTCAGACCAGGGCTATATCCATTCTGTTACTGTGGGGACTAACCTCAGACCAGGGCTATATCCATTCTGTTACTGTGGGGACTAACCTCAGACCAGGGCTATATCCATTCTGTTACTGTGGGGACTAACCTCAGACCAGGGCTATATCCATTCTGTTACTGTGGGGACTAACCTCAGACCAGGGCTATATCCATTCTGTTACTGTGGGGACTAACCTCAGACCAGGGCTATATCCATTCTGTTACTGTGGGGACTAACCTCAGACCAGGGCTATATCCATTCTGTTACTGTGGGGACTAACCTCAGACCAGGGCTATATCCATTCTGTTACTGTGGGGACTAACCTCAGACCAGGGCTATATCCATTCTGTTACTGTGGGGACTAACCTCAGACCAGGGCTATATCCATTCTGTTACTGTGGGGACTAACCTCAGACCAGGGCTATATCCATTCTGTTACTGTGGGGACTAACCTCAGACCAGGGCTATATCCATTCTGTTACTGTGGGGACTAACCTCAGACCAGGGCTATATCCATTCTGTTACTGTGGGGACTAACCTCAGACCAGGGCTATATCCATTCTGTTACTGTGGGGACTAACCTCAGACCAGGGCTATATCCATTCTGTTACTGTGGGGACTAACCACAGACCAGGGCTATATCCATTCTGTTACTGTGGGGACTAACCTCTGACCAGGGCTATATCCATTCTGTTACTGTGGGGACTAACCTCAGACCAGGGCTATATCCATTCTGTTACTGTGGGGACTAACCTCAGACCAGGGCTATATCCCAAACGGCACCCTATTCCCTATATAGGGCTCTGGTCAAAAGTAGTGCACTATATAGGGAATAGGGTGCCATTTTGGGACGTAGACTGAGCTTTGGCCTGGAGAGGCCGATCATGGCCCAGAGTAGAGCAGCAGTGAATCATGGGAACACTGACTGACTCCCTAGGAACTCTAGAGAGATGGGACTGCTGGGAGATGAGAGGATAGGCTGGCCCAGTTCCTAACACATGGTTCGGGTTAGAGCTCCCGCCTAGATGCTATAGATCAACAGTGGAGCTGGCCCACTGCAGCAGAGGTGGAGAGATGGAGAGGACAACACTCACTCAGAGCAACAGTGACTATATTATATGGCAGGTTGTTTCCTGCCTGCCTTTCTGTCTGTCTGACTGTCTCACCTGTCGGGGCTCCTTGTTGCTGCAGGGTTCCATCTTGACCTTTGACCCGGCAGTAAAAGCTGAGATGGCGAGACACAGGTCCTGCTGGCGTAGGAGAGGCTCCACCAGCTGCCATCTCTGAGAGAGAGAGAGAGAGGCAGGGAGATATGGGCTTGGTAGTTTTCTTGGACCAATATCAACACATAACAGTGCATCCCAGCATTAAGGCCGTGAGCAAAGCCATTATATTACCCAACACATACATTATACATACAGCTCTTCACGACGACAGAGAAAAAAAGGACGGCGGTCAGACTGCCTTCTGAGGATTCGTCGCAGATCGTATAACCCCCCCCCCCCAGCCCTGCCTGCAGGTCTACTAGCTAACATGCAATCATTGGAAAATAAAATCGACGAGCTACGAGGAAGATTAAACTACCATCGGGACATTAAAAACAGTAGTATCTTATGCTTCACGGAGTCGTTGCTGAACGACGACATCATCAACATACAGCTGGCTGGTTATACGATGTAGGATAGAACAGTGGCGTCTGGTAAGACAAGCGGGGGCGGACTATGCATATATGTAAACAACAGCTGGTGCACAATATCTAAGGAAGTCTTTACCTCAGTCTGCTCGCCTGTTGTAGAGTATCTCATGATAAGCTGTAGACCACACTATCTACCCAGATAGTTTTCATCTGTATTTTTAGTAGCTGTTTACATTCCACCACAGACTGATGCTGGCACTAAGACCGCACTCAATGACCTGTAAACCTCCATGAGCAAACAGGAAAACGCTCATCCAGAGGCGGTGCTCCTAGTGGCCGGGGACTTTAATGCAGGGAAACTTAAATCAGTTTTATCTAATTTCTATCAACATGTTAAATGTGCAACCAGAGGAAAACATTTCTGGACCACCTTTACTCCACACACGGAGATGAATACAAGCTCTCCCTCGACCTCCATTTGACAAATCTGACCATAATTCTATCCTCCTGATTCCTGCTTACAAGCAAAAATTAAAGCAGGAAGCACCAGTGACTCGGTCTATAAAAAAGTGGTCAGATGAAGCAGATGCTAAACTACAGGACTGTTTTGCAGCACAGACTGGAACATGTTCTGGGATTCTTCCGATGGCATTGAGGAGTACAGCACATCAGTCATTGGCTTCATCAGTAAGGTGACTGTACGTACATACCCCAACCAGAAGCCATTGATTACAGGCAACATCCGCACTGAGCTAAAGGCTAGAGCTCCTGCTTTCAAGGTGCAGGATTCTAACCCGGAAGCTTATAAGAAATCCTGCTATGCCCTCCGACGAACCATCAAACAGGAAAAGTGTCAATACAGAACTAAGATCCAATTGTACTACACCGGCTCGGACGCTCGTCGGATGAGGCAGGGCTTGCAAACCATTACAGACTACAAAGGGAAGCACAGCTGTCCCTAGTGGTGGGTGATGATACTGACCTGTCCCTAGTGGTGGGTGATGATACCTGACCTGTCCCTAGTGGTGGGTGATGATACTGACCTGTGACTGCGGCCTAATCGCTCCAGTGCCTCTACACTCTGCCAGACCCAGGCTGTCTGCACCAAGGCTCTCCAGACACAGTCCTCCCTGCCTCAACACACTGGACACTGCATCCTGCTCTGGGATCCTGGGGGGAGAGGGTCAGGGAGAGGGAGAGAGAAGTAGAGGGAGAGAGAGAGGAAGGAAGGAAGAGACAGAAAGAGAGAGAGAGACAGAGAGAGACAGAAAGAGAGAGAGAGAGAGAAGAGAGAGAGAGAAGAGAGAGAGAAGAGAGAGAAGAGAGAGAGAGAGAGAGAGAGAGAGAGAGAGAGAGGGAGAGAGAGAGAGAGAAATGGAGGAAGGAAGAGAGAAGGAGAGAGAGATAATGAGAGAGAGAATGAGAATGAGAGAGAGAGAGAGAGAGAGGGAGAGAGAGAGAGAGAGAGAGAGAGAGAGAGAGAGGGAGAGAGAGAGCAGTATAGAGACTGTTCTCCCAGCAGTAACGAGACTGTTCTCCCATCAGTAACGAGACTGTCCTCCCAGCAGTATAGAGACTGTTCTCCCATCTGTAACGAGACTGTTCTCCCAGCAGTATCGAGACGGTTCTCCCAGCAGTAACGAGACAGTTGGTTCTTCCATGGAATTGCTCGGCTTTGTTACTTTTGTAATAAACTCTAATTGAATTTACAAGTTCTAGTATCTTCTGTGAAATATTTGATTCAATATTCCACAACAAACAAAGGTGAACCCACTTAATAGATAACGTGTTTCTAGTCACCCTAGCTGACACCATAGTGAGGCATTGAAACAAGTTACCCTAGCTGACACCATAGTGAGGCATTGAAACAAGTCACCCTAGCTGACACCATAGTGAGGAATTGAAACAAGTTACCCTAGCTGACACCATAGTGAGGAATTGAAACAAGTTACCCTAGCTGACACCATAGTGAGGAATTGAAACAAGTTACCCTAGCTGACACCATAGTGAGGAATTGAAACAAGTTACCCTAGCTGACACCATAGTGAGGACTTGAAACAAGTTACCCTAGCTGACACCATAGTGAGGAATTGAAACAAGTTACCCTAGCTGACACCATAGTGAGGCATTGAAACAAGTCACCCTAGCTGACACCATAGTGAGGACTTGAAACAAGTTACCCTAGCTGACACCATAGTGAGGCATTGAAACAAGTCACCCTAGCTGACACCATAGTGAGGAATTGAATGAGTTGTGTTTCCTAGATGTTGTGTTTCCTAGATGCTGTGTTGTGTTTCCTAGATGTTGTGTTTCCTAGATGCTGTGTTGTGTTTTCTAGATGTTGTGTTTCCTAGATGCTGTGTTGTGTTTCCTAGATGTTGTGTTTCCTAGATGGTGTGTTGTGTTTTCTAGATGCAGTGTTTCCTAGATGTTATGTTTCCTAGATGCTGTGTATCCTAGATGCTGTGTTTCCTAGATGCTGTGTTGTGTTTCCTAGATGCTGTGTTGTGTTTCCTAGATGCTGTGTTTCCTAGATGCTGTGTTTCCTAGATGCTGTGTATCCTAGATGCTGTGTTTCCTAGATGCTGTGTTGTGTTTCCTAGATGCTGTGTTGTGTTTCCTAGATGCTGTGTTTCCTAGATGCTGTGTTTCCTAGATGCTGTGTATCCTAGATGCTGTGTTTCCTAGATGCTGTGTTGTGTTTCCTAGATGCTGTGTTGTGTTTCCTAGATGTTGTGTTTCCTAGATGTTGTGTTTCCTAGATGCTGTGTATCCTAGATGCTGTGTTTCCTAGATGCTGTGTATCCTAGATGCTGTGTTTCCTAGATGCTGTGTGTATGTAATGTGTGAGCTGTGCAAAGATGCCCTCTTGTAGGGCAATAAACGTGAATCTGAATGGTGCTATACAGGAAAACAGTCTGGTTAGGCAGTAGTGAGAGACTGTCTGGTTAGCCAGTAAAGACTGTCTGGTTAGCCAGTAGAGAAAGACTGTCTGGTTAGCCAATGGAGACTGTCTGGTTAGCCAGTAGAGACTGTCTGGTTAGCCAGTAGAGAAAGACTGTCTAGTTACCCAGTAGAGAAAGACTGTCTGGTTAGCCAGTATAGAGAGACTGTCTGGTTATCCAGTAGAGACTGTCTGGTTACCCAGTAGAGATACTGTCTGGTTAGCAAGTAGAGACTGTCTGGTTAGCCGGTAGAGAGAGACTGTCTGGTTAGCCAGTAGAGATACTGTCTGGTTAGCAAGTAGAGACTGTCTGGTTAGCCGGTAGAGAGAGACTGTCTGGTTAGCCAGTAGAGAGAGACTGTCTGGTTAGCCAGAAGAGAGAGACTGTCTGGTTAGCCAGTATAGACAGACTGTCTGGTTAGCCGGTAGAGAGAGAGTGTCTGGTTAGCCAGTATAGAGAGACTGTCTGGTTATCCAGTAGAGACTGTCTGGTTACCCAGTAGAGATACTGTCTGGTTAGCAAGTAGAGACTGTCTGGTTAGCCGGTAGAGAGAGACTGTCTGGTTAGCCAGTAGAGATACTGTCTGGTTAGCAAGTAGAGACTGTCTGGTTAGCCGGTAGAGAGAGACTGTCTGGTTAGCCAGTAGAGAGAGACTGTCTGGTTAGCCAGAAGAGAGAGACTGTCTGGTTAGCCAGTATAGACAGACTGTCTGGTTAGCCGGTAGAGAGAGAGTGTCTGGTTAGCCAGTAGAGAGAGACTGTCTGGTTACCCAGTAGAGAGAGACTGTCTGGTTACCCAGTAGAGAGAGACTGTCTGGTTACCCAGTAGAGAGAGACTGTCTGGTTACCCAGTAGAGAGAGACTGTCTGGTTACCCAGTAGAGAGAGACTGTCTGGTTAGCCAGTATAGAGAGACTGTCTGGTTAGCCAGTAGAGAGAGACTGTCTGGTTAGCCAGTAGAGACTGTCTGGTTAGCCAGTAGAGACTGTCTGGTTACCCAGTAGAGAGACTGCCTGGTTAGCCAGTAGAGACTGTCTGGTTAGCCAGTAGAGAGAGACTGTCTGGTTAGGCAGTAGAGACTGTCTGGTTAGCCAGTAGAGACTGTCTGGTTAGCCAGTAGAGAGACTGTCTGGTTACCCAGTAGAGAGACTGTCTGGTTAGCCAGTATAGAGAGACTGTCTGGTTAGCCAGTAGAGAGAGACTGTCTGGTTAGCCAGTAGAGACTGTCTGGTTAGCCAGTAGAGACTGTCTGGTTACCCAGTAGAGAGACTGTCTGGTTAGCCAGTAGAGAGAGACTGTCTGGTTAGCCAGTAGAGAGAGACTGTCTGGTTAGCCAGTAGAGAGAGACTGTCTGGTTACCCAGTAGAGAGACTGTCTGGTTAGCCAGTAGAGAGACTGTCTGGTTACCCAGTAGAGAGACTGGCTGGTTAGCCAGTAGAGAGAGACTGTCTGGTTACCCAGTAGAGAGACTGTCTGGTTAGCCAGTAGAGAGACTGTCTGGTTAGCCAGTAGAGAGAGACTGTCTGGTTAGCCAGTAGAGACTGTCTGGTTAGCCAGTAGAGACTGTCTGGTTACCCAGTAGAGAGACTGCCTGGTTAGCCAGTAGAGACTGTCTGGTTAGCCAGTAGAGAGAGACTGTCTGGTTAGGCAGTAGAGAGAGACTGTCTGGTTAGGCAGTAGAGACTGTCTGGTTAGCCAGTAGAGACTGGCTGGTTAGCCAGTAGAGACTGTCTGGTTAGCCAGTAGAGACTGTCTGGTTAGCCAGTAGAGAGAGACTGTCTGGTTAGCCAGTAGAGAGAGACTGTCTGGTTAGCCAGTAGAGACTGTCTGGTTAGCCAGTAGAGACTGTCTGGTTACCCAGTAGAGAGACTGTCTGGTTAGCCAGTAGAGAGAGACTGTCTGGTTAGCCAGTAGAGAGAGACTGTCTGGTTAGCCAGTAGAGAGAGACTGTCTGGTTACCCAGTAGAGAGACTGTCTGGTTAGCCAGAAGAGAGAGACTGTCTGGTTAGCCAGTATAGACAGACTGTCTGGTTAGCCGGTAGAGAGAGACTGTCTGGTTAGCCAGTAGAGAGAGACTGTCTGGTTAGCCAGTAGAGACTGTCTGGTTAGCCAGTAGAGACTGTCTGGTTACCCAGTAGAGAGACTGTCTGGTTAGCCAGTAGAGAGAGACTGTCTGGTTAGCCAGTAGAGAGAGACTGTCTGGTTAGCCAGTAGAGAGAGACTGTCTGGTTACCCAGTAGAGAGACTGTCTGGTTAGCCAGTAGAGAGACTGTCTGGTTACCCAGTAGAGAGACTGTCTGGTTAGCCAGTATAGAGAGACTGTCTGGTTAGCCAGTAGAGAGAGACTGTCTGGTTAGCCAGTAGAGACTGTCTGGTTAGCCAGTAGAGACTGTCTGGTTACCCAGTAGAGAGACTGCCTGGTTAGCCAGTAGAGACTGTCTGGTTAGCCAGTAGAGAGAGACTGTCTGGTTAGGCAGTAGAGACTGTCTGGTTAGCCAGTAGAGACTGTCTGGTTAGCCAGTAGAGACTGTCTGGTTAGCCAGTAGAGAGAGACTGTCTGGTTAGCCAGTAGAGACTGTCTGGTTAGCCAGTAGAAAGAGACTGTCTGGTTAGCCAGTAGAGAGAGACTGTCTGGTTAGCCAGTAGAGACTGTCTGGTTAGCCAGTAGAGACTGTCTGGTTACCCAGTAGAGAGACTGTCTGGTTAGCCAGTAGAGAGAGACTGTCTGGTTAGCCAGTAGAGAGACTGTCTGGTTAGCCAGTAGAGAGAGACTGTCTGGTTACCCAGTAGAGAGACTGTCTGGTTAGCCAGTAGAGAGACTGTCTGGTTACCCAGTAGAGAGACTGTCTGGTTAGCCAGTAGAGAGAGACTGTCTGGTTACCCAGTAGAGAGACTGTCTGGTTAGCCAGTAGAGAGACTGTCTGGTTAGCCAGTAGAGAGAGACTGTCTGGTTAGCCAGTAGAGACTGTCTGGTTAGCCAGTAGAGACTGTCTGGTTACCCAGTAGAGAGACTGCCTGGTTAGCCAGTAGAGACTGTCTGGTTAGCCAGTAGAGAGAGACTGTCTGGTTAGGCAGTAGAGACTGTCTGGTTAGCCAGTAGAGACTGTCTGGTTAGCCAGTAGAGACTGTCTGGTTAGCCAGTAGAGAGAGACTGTCTGGTTAGCCAGTAGAGACTGTCTGGTTAGCCAGTAGAGAGAGACTGTCTGGTTAGCCAGTAGAGAGAGACTGTCTGGTTAGCCAGTAGAGACTGTCTGGTTAGCCAGTAGAGACTGTCTGGTTACCCAGTAGAGAGACTGTCTGGTTAGCCAGTAGAGAGAGACTGTCTGGTTAGCCAGTAGAGAGAGACTGTCTGGTTAGCCAGTAGAGAGAGACTGTCTGGTTACCCAGTAGAGAGACTGTCTGGTTAGCCAGTAGAGAGACTGTCTGGTTACCCAGTAGAGAGACTGTCTGGTTAGCCAGTAGAGAGAGACTGTCTGGTTACCCAGTAGAGAGACTGTCTGGTTAGCCAGTAGAGAGAGACTGTCTGGTTAGCCAGTAGAGAGAGACAGTCTGGTTAGCCAGTAGAGAGAGACTGTCTCCTCTTACCTTAGTTCAGGGTAAACGTTCTCCATATACCAACGGAAGGACTTGCAGTTCAGTTTGCGTCTCAGAGTCAGACGCTCTGCAATGCTGCCAAAGGCCTTGCCCTGCGCTGAGGGCCTGGCTGAGTAGTAGTACTGTTTATACTCATCCATCCACACCTCTGCTGCTCGACGTGTGTTCCTGACATCACACACACACACACACACACACACACACACACACACACACACACACACACACACACACACACACACACACACACACACACACACACACACAACTGGTCAGGTAGGATAATAACACAGTACAGTACAGAGGAAGTCAGACAGTACAGAGGAAGGTAGACAGTACAGAGGAATGCAGACAGTACAGAGGAAGTCAGACAGTACAGAGGAAGGCAGACAGTACAGAGGAAGGTAGACAGTACAGAGGAAGTCAGACAGTACAGAGGAAGTCAGACAGTACAGAGGAATGCAGACAGTACAGAGGAAGTCAGACAGTACAGAGGAAGGCAGACAGTACAGAGGAAGGTAGACAGTACAGAGGAAGGCAGACAGTACAGAGGAAGGTAGACAGTACAGAGGGAGGCAGACAATACAGAGGAAGGCAGACAGTACAGAGGAAGGCAGACAGTACAGTACAGAGGAAGGCAGACAGTACAGAGGAAGGTATGGCTAGTGGCTGGCTCTCTAGTCCAGCCTTTTTCAAACGTCTCCTCTGGGACTGGGATACATTTCAAACGTCTCCTCTGGGACTGGGATACATTTCAAACGTCTCCTCTGGGACTGGGATACATTTCAAACCTCTCCTCTGGGACTGGGATACATTTCAAACGTCTCCTCTGGGACTGGAATACATTTCAAACGTCTCCTCTGGGACTGGGATACATTTCAAACCTCTCCTCTGGGACTGGGATACATTTCAAACGTCTCCTCTGGGACTGGGATACATTTCAAACGTCTCCTCTGGGACTGGGATACATTTCAAACATCTCCTCTGGGACTGGGATACATTTCAAACCTCTCCTCTGGGACCTCAAGACGTTTCAAACATCTCCTCTGGGAGCCCCAGACATTTTATAACTCCTTGTAGCCCTGAACTTACTCACCTGATTCACGTAGTCCAGGGCTTGAAGATTAGTTGACAAGTTGAATCAAGTGTTCCAGCTGTGGAATAGTTTAAATACATGGAACGCCTGGGGGTCCCTGAGGAGAGGTTGGAGAACGCCTGGGGGTCCCTGAGGAGAGGTTGGAGAACGCCTGGGGGTCCCCGAGGAGAGGTTGGAGAACGCCTGGGGGTCCCCGAGGAGAGGTTGGAGAACGGCTGGGGGTCCCCGAGGAGAGGTTGGAGAACGCCTGGGGGTCCCCGAGGAGAGGTTGGAGAACGGCTGGGGGTCCCCGAGGAGAGATTTGAAAAGGGCTGCTTTGTCTGGACTCTGAAAAGTTAATAGCAGAGCGTAGCCCAGCCCACTTACTTGATGTATGTGAGAGCATTGCCCTCTGGGAAGTCGTAGGGGTGTCGTTTCCTGAAGACGTGTCCCACCCTGCTGCAGGGCAGAATCTCCAGGCTCCCGCCACACATCCACACCCTGAAGGACAGCTCTGAGGAGGGAGGGACACAGTATGTACAGGGAAACCCTAACAGAATCTCCAGGCTCCCAACACACATCCACACCCTGAAGGACAACTCTGAGGAGGGAGGGACACAGTATGTACAGGGAAACCCTAACCCTAACCCCTACCCCTACCCCTAAACCCCTACCCCCTAACCCCTACCCCTACCCCTAAACCCCTACCCCCTACCCCCTAACACCTACCCCTAAACCCTAACCCCTAACCCTAACCCTAACACCCTAACCCCTAACCCTACCCCTAACCCCTAACCCTAACCCCTACCCCTAACCCCTAACCCCTACCCCTAACCCCTACCCCTAAACCCCTAACCCTAACCCTTAACACCCTAACCCCTAACACCCTAACCCTAACCCTAACCCCAACACCTAACCCTAACCCCTACCCCTACCCCTAAACCCTAACCCCTAACACCCTAACCCCTACCCCTAACACCCTAACCCCTACCCCTAACACCCTAACCCTAACCCTAACCCCTAACACCCTAACCCCTAACCCCTACCCCTAAACCCTAACACCCTAACCCTAACCCCTACCCCTAAACCCCTAACCCTAACCCTTAACACCCTAACCCCTAACACCCTAACCCTAACCCTAACCCCAACACCTAACCCTAACCCCTACCCCTAACACCCTAACCCTAACCCTAACCCCTAACACCCTAACCCCTACCCCTAACCCCTAACCCCTACCCCTAACCCCTACCCCTAAACCCCTAACCCTAACCCTTAACACCCTAACCCCTAACACCCTAACCCTAACCCTAACCCCAACACCTAACCCTAACCCCTACCCCTAAACCCTAACCCCTAACACCCTAACCCCTACCCCTAACACCCTAACCCCTACCCCTAACACCCTAACCCTAACCCTAACCCCTAACACCCTAACCCCTAACCCCTACCCCTACCCCTAACACCCTAACCCTAACCCCTAACACCCTAACCCCTACCCCTAACCCCTAACCCCTACCCCTAACCCCTACCCCTAAACCCCTAACCCTAACCCTTAACACCCTAACCCCTAACACCCTAACCCTAACCCCAACACCTAACCCTAACCCCTACCCCTACCCCTAAACCCTAACCCCTAACACCCTAACCCCTACCCCTAACACCCTAACCCCTACCCCTAACACCCTAACCCTAACCCTAACCCCTAACACCCTAACCCCTAACCCCTACCCCTAAACCCTAACACCCTAACCCTAACCCCTACCCCTAAACCCCTAACCCTAACCCTTAACACCCTAACCCTAACCCTAACCCCAACACCTAACCCTAACCCCTACCCCTACCCCTAACCCCTACCCCTAACACCCTAACCCCTACCCCTAACCCCTAACCCCTACCCCTAAACCCTAACACCCTAACCCCTACCCCTACCCCTAAACCCCTACCCCCTACCCCCTAACACCCTACCCCTAACCCCTAACCCCTACCCCTAACCCTAACCCCTACCCCTACCCCTAAACCCCTACCCCCTAACCCCTACCCCTACCCCTAAACCCCTACCCCCTACCCCCTAACACCTACCCCTAAACCCTACCCCCTAACACCCTAACCCCTAACCCCTACCCCTAAACCCTAACCCCTAACCCCTAACCCCTAAACCCTAACACCCTAAACCTAACCCTAACCCCTACCCCTAAACCCCTACCCCCTACCCCCTAACACCCTAAACCCTACCCCTAAACCCTACCCCCTAACACCCTAACCCCTACAGGGAAAGTTTTCAGACCCCTTCCCTTTTGTAACGTTACAGCTGTACTCTAAAATGTTCCTCCTCAATCTACACACGATACCCAATAATGACATCACAATACCCCATAATGACATCACAATACCCAATAATGACATCACAATACCCCATAATGACATCACAATACCCCATAATGACATCACAATACCCCATAATGACATCACAATACCCCATAATGACATCACAATACCCCATAATTACCCCATTATGAGGTGATGTTAATATTATGGGGTATTGATGATGATGAAAAAAACTATTGAATCAATTTTAGAATAAGACTGTAACAGAACAAAATCTGGAAAAAGTCAAGGGGTCTGAATACTTTCCAAATATCCCAGTATATTCAATATGTAGGAGATTATACACACACACGTAGACACACACACACACATTGTTTATATTTAATATGTGTCAACACGAACACACACATATACACAGTCTGGTCTGCCAACACACATCCCCACTCTGAGCGACAGCTCTGAAGAGTGACACCAGGACAGACAGACACAGACAGGATATGTGTTATATTTATAGGAGATTATACAGAGAGAGACACCATTAACCTCCCGAGCTTCTTGTTCTGACTGATGTGTACCAGATGAAGTATACGGCCAACTCTGCTAATGAGGGCTAATGCAGATCAGACAAGTAGTTCTGTTGGAGGACTCAGTGTGAGATGCTTCTTGTTCAGTTCTAACAGACAAGCTCCACCAGATAAAGGCAAATTATAGAATTTACTTTCAAATAACGGGCATGATGATGACCTGCCATTTAAATCCTGATGTGATTGAGTGTTACTGTCAACACACAGTGGGGCAAAAAAGTATTTAGTCAGCCACCAATTGTGCAAGTTCTCCCACTTAAAAAGACGAGAGAGGCCTGTAATTTTCATCAAAGGTACACTTCAACTATGACAGACAAAATGAGGGAAAAAAATCCAGAAAATCACATTGTAGGATTTTTAATGAATTTATTTGCAAATTATGGTGGAGAATAAGTATTGTAGGTCTGGTCAAATGAATATCGTTTTGAAGCTAAACCCAGGTCTGCACGCCACATAGTGTTGGTATCTCTGAGGTCCTACTAGTCGGTTGTCAGGCATCTCCTGGATTCCACTCAGCCTACAAGACACTGATGACCTTTGGAACGTTATAAAAAGTCTAATAAATCCATGTAATATAGTCTACCTACACCATCACAGTAAATCCATGTAATATAGTCTGTCTACACCATCACAGTAAATCCATGTAATATAGTCTACACCATCACAATAAATCCATGTAATATAGTCTACACCATCACAATAAATCCATGTAATATAGTCTACACCATCACAATAAATCCATGTAATATAGTCTACACCATCACAATAAATCCATGTAATATAGTCTACCTACACCTTCACAATAAATCCATGTAATATAGTCTACCTACACCATCACAATAAATCCATGTAATATAGTCTACCTACACCATCACAATAAATCCATGTAATATAGTCTACCTACACCATCACAATAAATCCATGTAATATAGTCTACCTACACCATCACAATAAATCCATGTAATATAGTCTACCTACACCATCACAATAAATCCATGTAATATAGTCTACACCATCACAATAAATCCATGTAATATAGTCTACCTACACCATCACAATAAATCCATGTAATATAGTCTACCTACACCATCACAATAAATCCATGTAATATAGTCTGTCTACACCATCACAATAAATCCATGTAATATAGTCTGTCTACACCATCACAATAAATCCATGTAATATAGTCTGTCTACACCATCACAATAAATCCATGTAATATAGTCTACCTACACCATCACAATAAATCCATGTAATATAGTCTACACCATCACAATAAATCCATGTAATATAGTCTACACCATCACAATAAATCCATGTAATATAGTCTGTCTACACCATCACAATAAATCCATGTAATATAGTCTGTCTACACCATCACAATAAATCCATGTAATATAGTCTACCTCCACCTTCACAATAAATCCATGTAATATAGTCTGTCTACACCATCACAATAAATCCATGTAATATAGTCTACACCATCACAATAAATCCATGTAATATAGTCTGTCTACACCATCACAATAAATCCATGTAATATAGTCTGTCTACACCATCACAATAAATCCATGTAATATAGTCTGTCTACACCATCACAATAAATCCATGTAATATAGTCTACCTACACCATCACAATAAATCCATGTAATATAGTCTACACCATCACAATAAATCCATGTAATATAGTCTACACCTTCACAATAAATCCATGTAATATAGTCTACCTACACCATCACAATAAATCCATGTAATATAGTCTACACCATCACAATAAATCCATGTAATATAGTCTACACCATCACAATAAATCCATGTAATATAGTCTACCTACACCATCACAATAAATCCATGTAATATAGTCTACACCATCACAATAAATCCATGTAATATAGTCTGTCTACACCATCACAATAAATCCATGTAATATAGTCTGTCTACACCATCACAATAAATCCATGTAATATAGTCTACCTACACCATCACAATAAATCCATGTAATATAGTCTACACCATCACAATAAATCCATGTAATATAGTCTACACCATCACAATAAATCCATGTAATATAGTCTGTCTACACCATCACAATAAATCCATGTAATATAGTCTGTCTACACCATCACAATAAATCCATGTAATATAGTCTACCTCCACCTTCACAATAAATCCATGTAATATAGTCTGTCTACACCATCACAATAAATCCATGTAATATAGTCTACACCATCACAATAAATCCATGTAATATAGTCTGTCTACACCATCACAATAAATCCATGTAATATAGTCTGTCTACACCATCACAATAAATCCATGTAATATAGTCTGTCTACACCATCACAATAAATCCATGTAATATAGTCTACCTACACCATCACAATAAATCCATGTAATATAGTCTACACCATCACAATAAATCCATGTAATATAGTCTACACCTTCACAATAAATCCATGTAATATAGTCTACCTACACCATCACAATAAATCCATGTAATATAGTCTACACCATCACAATAAATCCATGTAATATAGTCTACACCATCACAATAAATCCATGTAATATAGTCTACACCATCACAATAAATCCATGTAATATAGTCTACACCATCACAATAAATCCATGTAATATAGTCTACACCATCACAATAAATCCATGTAATATAGCCTACACCATCACAATAAATCCATGTAATATAGTCTACACCTTCACAATAAATCCATGTAATATAGTCTGTCTACACCATCACAATAAATCCATGTAATATAGTCTACCTCCACCTTCACAATAAATCCATGTAATATAGTCTGTCTACACCATCACAATAAATCCATGTAATATAGTCTACACCATCACAATAAATCCATGTAATATAGTCTGTCTACACCATCACAATAAATCCATGTAATATAGTCTGTCTACACCATCACAATAAATCCATGTAATATAGTCTGTCTACACCATCACAATAAATCCATGTAATATAGTCTACCTACACCATCACAATAAATCCATGTAATATAGTCTACACCATCACAATAAATCCATGTAATATAGTCTACACCTTCACAATAAATCCATGTAATATAGTCTACCTACACCATCACAATAAATCCATGTAATATAGTCTACACCATCACAATAAATCCATGTAATATAGTCTACACCATCACAATAAATCCATGTAATATAGTCTACACCATCACAATAAATCCATGTAATATAGTCTACACCATCACAATAAATCCATGTAATATAGTCTGTCTACACCATCACAATAAATCCATGTAATATAGTCTACACCATCACAATAAATCCATGTAATATAGTCTGTCTACACCATCACAATAAATCCATGTAATATAGTCTGTCTACACCATCACAATGAATCCATGTAATATAGTCTGTCTACACCATCACAATAAATCCATGTAATATAGTCTACCTACACCATCACAATAAATCCATGTAATATAGTCTACACCATCACAATAAATCCATGTAATATAGTCTACACCATCACAATAAATCCATGTAATATAGCCTACATCATCACAATAAATCCATGTAATATAGTCTACACCATCACAATAAATCCATGTAATATAGTCTGTCTACACCATCACAATAAATCCATGTAATATAGTCTACACCATCACAATAAATCCATGTAATATAGTCTACACCATCACAATAAATCCATGTAATATAGTCTACACCATCACAATAAATCCATGTAATATAGTCTACACCATCACAATAAATCCATGTAATATAGTCTGTCTACACCATCACAATAAATCCATGTAATATAGTCTACACCATCACAATAAATCCATGTAATATAGCCTACACCTTCACAATAAATCCATGTAATATAGTCTACACCATCACAATAAATCCATGTAATATAGTCTGTCTACACCATCACAATAAATCCATGTAATATAGTCTGTCTACACCATCACAATGAATCCATGTAATATAGTCTGTCTACACCATCACAATAAATCCATGTAATATAGTCTACCTACACCATCACAATAAATCCATGTAATATAGTCTACACCATCACAATAAATCCATGTAATATAGTCTACACCATCACAATAAATCCATGTAATATAGCCTACATCATCACAATAAATCCATGTAATATAGTCTACACCATCACAATAAATCCATGTAATATAGTCTGTCTACACCATCACAATAAATCCATGTAATATAGTCTACACCATCACAATAAATCCATGTAATATAGTCTACACCATCACAATAAATCCATGTAATATAGTCTACACCATCACAATAAATCCATGTAATATAGTCTACACCATCACAATAAATCCATGTAATATAGTCTGTCTACACCATCACAATAAATCCATGTAATATAGTCTACACCATCACAATAAATCCATGTAATATAGTCTACCTACACCATCACAATAAATCCATGTAATATAGTCTACACCATCACAATAAATCCATGTAATATAGTCTACACCATCACAATAAATCCATGTAATATAGTCTACACCATCACAATAAATCCATGTAATATAGTCTGTCTACACCATCACAATAAATCCATGTAATATAGTCTACACCATCACAATAAATCCATGTAATATAGTCTACACCATCACAATAAATCCATGTAATATAGTCTACACCATCACAATAAATCCATGTAATATAGTCTGTCTACACCATCACAATAAATCCATGTAATATAGTCTACACCATCACAATAAATCCATGTAATATAGTCTGTCTACACCATCACAATAAATCCATGTAATATAGTCTGTCTACACCATCACAATGAATCCATGTAATATAGTCTGTCTACACCATCACAATAAATCCATGTAATATAGTCTACCTACACCATCACAATAAATCCATGTAATATAGTCTACACCATCACAATAAATCCATGTAATATAGTCTACACCATCACAATAAATCCATGTAATATAGCCTACATCATCACAATAAATCCATGTAATATAGTCTACACCATCACAATAAATCCATGTAATATAGTCTGTCTACACCATCACAATAAATCCATGTAATATAGTCTACACCATCACAATAAATCCATGTAATATAGTCTACACCATCACAATAAATCCATGTAATATAGTCTACACCATCACAATAAATCCATGTAATATAGTCTACACCATCACAATAAATCCATGTAATATAGTCTGTCTACACCATCACAATAAATCCATGTAATATAGTCTACACCATCACAATAAATCCATGTAATATAGCCTACATCATCACAATAAATCCATGTAATATAGTCTACACCATCACAATAAATCCATGTAATATAGTCTGTCTACACCATCACAATAAATCCATGTAATATAGTCTACACCATCACAATAAATCCATGTAATATAGTCTACACCATCACAATAAATCCATGTAATATAGTCTACACCATCACAATAAATCCATGTAATATAGTCTACACCATCACAATAAATCCATGTAATATAGTCTACCTACACCATCACAATAAATCCATGTAATATAGTCTACCTACACCATCACAATAAATCCATGTAATATAGTCTACACCATCACAATAAATCCATGTAATATAGTCTACACCATCACAATAAATCCATGTAATATAGTCTACACCATCACAATAAATCCATGTAATATAGTCTACCTACACCATCACAATAAATCCATGTAATATAGTCTACCTATACCATCACAATAAATCCATGTAATATAGTCTACCTACACCATCACAATAAATCCATGTAATATAGTCTACACCATCACAATAAATCCATGTAATATAGTCTACCTACACCATCACAATTAATCCATGTAATATAGTCTACCTACACCATCACAATAAATCCATGTAATATAGTCAACCTACACTATCACAATAAATCCATGTAATATAGTCTACACCATCACAATAAATCCATGTAATATAGTCTACCTACACCTTCACAATAAATCCATGTAATATAGTCTACACCATCACAATAAATCCATGTAATATAGTCTACCTACACCATCACAATAAATCCATGTAATATAGTCTACCTACACCATCACAATAAATCCATGTAATATAGTCTACCTACACCATCACAATAAATCCATGTAATATAGTCTACCTACACCATCACAATAAATCCATGTAATATAGTCTACACCATCACAATAAATCCATGTAATATAGTCTACCTACACCATCACAATAAATCCATGTTATATAGTCTACCTACACCATCACAATAAATCCATGTAATATAGTCTACACCATCACAATAAATCCATGTAATATAGTCTACCTACACCATCACAATAAATCCATGTAATATAGTCTACACCATCACAATAAATCCATGTAATATAGTCTACCTACACCATCACAATAAATCCATGTAATATAGTCTACACCATCACAATAAATCCATGTAATATAGTCTACCTACACCATCACAATAAATCCATGTAATATAGTCTACACCATCACAATAAATCCATATAATATAGTCTACCTACACCATCACAATACATCCATGTAATATAGTCTACACCATCACAATAAATCCATATAATATAGTCTACCTACACCATCACAATACATCCATGTAATATAGTCTACATCTTCACAATAAATCCATTATTTATTTTAGACAGGTCTAAAGAAACATGATATGAAGAAAATGTTCTCCCCCCCCCCCCCCCCCAGTGATCTCACCAAAGTTCTCCCCCCCCTCTCCCTCCCCCCCAGTGATCTCACCAAAGTTCCCCCCCCCCCCCTCTCCCTCCCTCACAGTGATCTCACCAAAGTTCTCCCCCCCCTTCCCCCTCCCCACTCAGTGATCTCACCAAAGTTCTCCCCCCCCCACTCAGTGATCTCACCAAAGTTCTCTCCCCCCCTCTCCCTCCCCCCCAGTGATCTCACCAAAGTTCTCCCCCCCTTCCCCCCCCCCCACTCAGTGATCTCACCAAAGTTCTCCTCCCCCCCTCTCCCTCCCCCCCAGTGATCTCACCAAAGTTCCCCCCCCCCCTCTCCCTCCCTCACAGTGATCTCACCAAAGTTCTCCCCCCCCTTCCCCCTCCCCACTCAGTGATCTCACCAAAGTTCTCTCCCCCCACTCAGTGATCTCACCCAAGTCCCCCCCCCCAGTGATCTCACCAAAGTTCTCTCCTCCCCAGATGTCCATGTGAGTGTCGTACTGCCCCAGGTGGTTGAACCAGCTCTTGTCCATCACAAAGATCCCTCCTGCAATCACTGGAGTTCTGTAGCAGAGAACACAGGAGGACAGACTATCTGATACACACAGAGGACAGACTATCTGATACACACAGGAGGACAGACTGTCTGATACACACGGGAGGACAGACTGTCTGATACACCCAGGAGGACAGACTGTCTGATACACCCAGGAGGACAGACTATCTGATACACACAGGAGGACAGACTGTCTGATACACACATATTGAGACTGGTGTTTTGTGGGTACTATTTAATGAAGCTGCCAGTTGAGGACTTGTGAGGCGTCTTGCTCAGTTGTACACTGGGGCCTCCCACTCCTCTTTCTATTCTGGTTAGAGCCAGTTTGTGCTGTTCCCTGAAGGAAGTAGTACACAGCGTTGTACGAGATCTTCAGTTTCTTGGCAATTTCTCGCATGGAATAGCCTTCATTTCTCAGAACAAGAATATACTGACGAGTTTCAGAAGAAAGTCATTTGTTTCTGGTCATTTTGAGCCTGTAATCGAACCCACAAATGCTGATGCTCCAGATACTCAACTAGTCTACAGAAGGCCGTTTTATTGCTCCTTTAATCAGAACAACCGTTTTCAGCTGTGCTAACATAATTAACAAAAGGGTTTTCTAATGATCAATTAACCTTTCAAAATTATAAACTTGGATTAGCTAACACAACGTGTCATTGGAACACAGGAGTTGATGGTACTATGGAAAGAAGTGTTAAATGCCATATTGAACTTGTGATTCTAAGATATTTTACTGGCCCATACAGGAGAGACAAAGGAGGAAAAGTAGAACTACTGTAATTACCTGATAGGCAGAGTGGGGACCACCACAATATAACTACTGTAATTACCTGATAGGCAGAGTGGGGACCACCACAATATAACTACTGTAATTACCTGATAGGCAGAGTGGGGACCACCACAATATAACAACTGTAATTACCTGATAGGCAGAGTGGGGACCACCACAATATAACTACTGTAATTACCTGATAGGCAGAGTGGGGACCACCACAATATAACTACTGTAATTTCCTGATAGGCAGAGTGGGGACCACCACAATATAACTACTGTAATTACCTGATAGGCAGAGTGGGGACCACCACAATATAACTACTGTAATTACCTGATAGGCAGAGTGGGGACCACCACAATATAACTACTGTAATTACCTGATAGGCAGAGTGGGGACCACCACAATATAACTACTGTAATTACCTGATAGGCAGAGTGGGGACCACCACAATATAACTACTGTAATTTCCTGATAGGCAGAGTGGGGACCACCACAATATAACTACTGTAATTACCTGATAGGCAGAGTGGGGACCACCACAATATAACTACTGTAATTACCTGATAGGCAGAGTGGGGACCACCACAATATAACTACTGTAATTACCTGATAGGCAGAGTGGGGACCACCACAATATAACTACTGTAATTTCCTGATAGGCAGAGTGGGGACCACCACAATATAACTACTGTAATTACCTGATAGGCAGAGTGGGGACCACCACAATATAACTACTGTAATTACCTGATAGGCAGAGTGGGGACCACCACAATATAACTACTGTAATTACCTGATAGGCAGAGTGGGGACCACCACAATATAACTACTGTAATTACCTGATAGGCAGAGTGGGGACCACCACAATATAACTACTGTAATTTCCTGATAGGCAGAGTGGGGACCACCACAATATAACTACTGTAATTACCTGATAGGCAGAGTGGGGACCACCACAATATAACTACTGTAATTACCTGATAGGCAGAGTGGGGACCACCACAATATAACTACTGTAATTACCTGATAGGCAGAGTGGGGACCACCACAATATAACTACTGTAATTACCTGATAGGCAGAGTGGGGACCACCACAATATAACTACTGTAATTACCTGATAGGCAGAGTGGGGACCACCACAATATAACTACTGTAATTACCTGATAGGCAGAGTGGGGACCACCACAATATAACTACTGTAATTTCCTGATAGGCAGAGTGGGGACTACCACAATATAACTACTGTAATTTCCTGATAGGCAGAGTGGGGACCACCACAATATAACTACTGTAATTACCTGATAGGCAGAGTGGGGACCAATACAATATAACTACTGTAATTACCGGATAGGCAGAGTGGGGACCACCACAATATAACTACTGTAATTACCTGATAGGCAGAGTGGGGACCACCACAATATAACTACTGTAATTACCTGATAGGCAGAGTGGGGACCACCACAATATAACTACTGTAATTACCTGATAGGCAGAGTGGGGACCACCACAATATAACTACTGTAATTACCTGATAGGCAGAGTGGGGACCACCACAATATAACTACTGTAATTACCTGATAGGCAGAGTGGGGACCACCACAATATAACTACTGTAATTACCTGATAGGCAGAGTGGGGACCACCACAATATAACTACTGTAATTTCCTGATAGGCAGAGTGGGGACCACCACAATATAACTACTGTAATTACCTGATAGGCAGAGTGGGGACCACCACAATATAACTACTGTAATTACCTGATAGGCAGAGTGGGGACCACCACAATATAACTACTGTAATTACCTGATAGGCAGAGTGGGGACCACCACAATATAACTACTGTAATTATCTGATAGGCAGAGTGGGGACCAATACAATATAACTACTGTAATTACCTGATAGGCAGAGTGGGGACCACCACAATATAACTACTGTAATTACCTGATAGGCAGAGTGGGGACCACCACAATATAACTACTGTAATTACCTGATAGGCAGAGTGGGGACCACCACAATATAACTACTGTAATTACCTGATAGGCAGAGTAGGATCATTCCTGGACATCTTCTGTTCGATGGGAATCTGTTCCCATTTAAAGTGTAAACTCCAGTCAAACCCTGAGAGAAAAGAGAGAGAGAAAAGTTATGAGATGGCAAGTGAAAGTGACTGCTGTGCGTGGCTGTGTTTACGAGGACAGGTGACTGCTGTGCGTGGCTGTGTTTACGAGGATAGGTGACTGCTGTGCTTGGCTGTGTTTACGAGGACAGGTGACTGCTGTGCGTGGCTGTGTTTACGAGGATAGGTGACTGCTGTGCTTGGCTGTGTTTACGAAGATAGGTGACTGCTGTGCGTGGCTGTGTTTACGAGGATAGGTGACTGCTGTGCGTGGCTGTGTTTACGAGGATAGGTGACTGCTGTGCGTGGCTGTGTTTACGAGGATAGTACCCACAGGTTAGAGGTTGTGTTCTGAGTACTGACCTCCCCTCAAGTCAGCTGAAGCTGCCAAGTAGGCAAAGTTATCCAGGCTGATAACATCGATGATGGGGCTGACAACCCGGGTATGATCCTGGGAAGAGGAGAGAGAGACAGGGACACAGGGCACGGTCACACATAATGGCGAAGGTGCATAAAGATGGCGGCCCGTGTCCTCACCACAAACACCTCATCAGCAGCTTGCCCCCGTGTCCTCACCACAAACACCTCATCAGCAGCTTGCCCCCGTGTCCTCACCACAAACACCTCATCAGCAGCTTGCCCCCGTGTCCTCACCACAAACACCTCATCAGCAGCTTGCCCCCGTGTCCTCACCACAAACACCTCATCAGCAGATTGCCCCCGTGTCCTCACCACAAACACCTCATCAGCAGATTGCCCCCGTGTCCTCACCACAAACGCCTCATCAGCAGCTGATGGTGGCAGAGAGACACTTCTCACGGTCACACATAATGGCGAAGGTGCATAAAGATGGCGGCCCCCGTGTCCTCACCACAAACGCCTCATCAGCAGCTGATGGTGCATAAAGACGGCGGCCCCCATGTCCTCACCACAAACGCCTCGTTTGCCATTTCATAATGGCGAAGGTGCATAAAGATGGCGGCCCCCGTGTCCTCACCACAAACGCCTCATCAGCAGCTGAAGGTGCATAAAGATGGCGGCCCCCGTGTCCTCACCACAAACGCCTCGTTTGCTACGTTTGCCGTATTGTACATTTCTCTCCGTTCCTCTTTTTAAAATGTTTAAATCAGCATTAGTACAGTATACATGATCCCAGTTCTAGCTCCTAGACGGAGTCCATTTGAGAAAAAAACCCTCAAAAGTAGACTGTGCTGATTGACTGGCACATTGAACCATGTCACATGCCGTAGTTTAACCACTCTGTGGGCAGTGCTCAAAACGATGACGTCATATCTGAACGTCTTTATGCACGTTTTCCGTTACATACAGTTTGACTTTATTTAGGCCGTCATAGAGGGGGAGATGACAGAATAAATAAATAAATATATATATATATATATTTTTTTATTTCACCTTGTCACGAATATCACCGAGGGTGACTCACCTTCTTGTTCGGGTGGCGCTCGGCTGTCGTCGTCGCCGGTCTACTAGCTGCCACCGATTCTTTGTTCTGTGTTCGTTTGGTTTTGTCTAATTGGTTTCACCTGTTCATTGTTTGGTTGTTAGGGTGGGGTTATTTAAGTTTGTTTAGCCCGCTTCTGTTTGTGCAGGCTTGTTCTTCTGTGTTTGTGAGAGTGGTTAGTGTTTTGTTGGGTTTTCTCGCTGTCCTGCTATTTTACCTAAGGGTACTATATTGTTTTTATAGTTACCCCTGTGTTGGGTAATACTATTTTGTTCCTTTGATTTTGGACATTAAAGCGTGTTTTTTCCCACATCCTTTGCTCTCTGCGCCTGACTCCACACCCATTCACTCATTGAGCGTTACACACCTTTATTTAAACTGGTAGGCAAGTTGAGAACACCTTTATTTAACCAGGTAGGCTAGTTGAGACCAAGTTCTCATTTACAACTGTGACCTGGCCAAGATAAAGCGTAGCTTTATGAGTGGTTCTGCAGGTGGTGACCACAGACCACTTCTCAGTTCCTATGCTTCCTGGCTGATGTTTTGGTCACTTTTGAATGCTGGCGGTGCTTTCACTCTAGTGGTAGCATGAGACGGAGTCTACAACCCACACAAGTGGCTCAGGTAGTGCAGCTCATCCAGGATGGCACATCAATGCGAGCTGTGGCAAGAAGGTTTGCTGTGTCTGTCAGCGTAGTGTCCAGAGCATGGAGGCGCTACCAGGATACAGGCCAGTACATCAGGAGACGTGGAGGAGGCCGTAGGAGGGCAACAACCCAGCAGCAGGACCACTATTTCCGCCTTTGTGCAAGGAGGAGCAGGAGGAACACTGCCAGAGCCCTGCAAAATGACCTCCAGCAACGCTCAATGAGTGAATGGGTGTGGAGTCAGGCGCAGAGAGCAAAGGATGTGGGAAAAAACACGCTTTAATGTCCAAAATCAAAGGAACAAAATAGTATTTACCCAACACAGGGGTAACTATAAAGTGTGTGTTTGGGAGTGTGTGTGTGTGAGTGTGTGTTTGGGAGTGTGTGTTTGGGAGTGTGTGTTTGTGTGAGTGTGTTTGGGAGTGTGTGTTTGTGTGAGTGTGTTTGGGAGTGTGTGTTTGGGAGTGTGTGTTTGTTTGATTGTGAGTGTGTGTTTGTGAGTGTGTGTGTGTGTTTGGGAGTGTGTGTTTGGGAGTGTGTGTTTGGGAGTGTGAGAGTGTGTGTTTGTGAGTGTGTGTTTGGGAGTGTGTGTTTGGGAGTGTGTGTTTGCGGGTGGTGTGTTTGTGAGTGTGTGTTTGTGAGTCTGTGTTTGTGAGTCAGCGTGTGTGTGTGTATCTTACGAAGGATTAGCTTTACAAAGAGAAAATCAAACAGACTGTTTCCAATTAGAGCCCTGACTGCTTCCCCAAGGGCTCCCTATTCCCTATATAGTGCACTACTTTAGACCAGAGCCCTATTCCCTATATAGTGCACTACTTTAGACCAGAGCCCTATTCCCTATATAGTGCACTACTTTAGACCAGGCCCATAGGGCGCCATTTGGGATGCAGTCCTTGTTCTTTGCATAGAGAGATTGAACCCAGTGTGAACTCTGTGGTGTTGGTTCAGGTAGTTAAGCAATGCAGAGGAGAGGATAGGAGAGGAGATGAGAGGAGAGGATGAGAGGAGAGGAGAGGAGAGGAGAAGAGGGGAGAAGAGGGGAGAAGAGAGGAGAGGTGGAGAGAGGAGAGGAGAAGAGAGGAGAGGAGAGGTGGAGAGAGGAAAGGAGAAGAGAGAGGAGAGGAGAGGATTGGAGAAGAGAGGAGAAGAGGGGAGAGGAGAGGTGGAGAGAGGAAAGGAGAAGAGAGAGGAGAGGAGAGGAGTGGAGAGGAGAGGAGAAGAGGGGAGAGGAGAGGTGGAGAGAGGAGAGGAGAAGAGGGGAGAGGAGAGGTGGAGAGAGGAAAGGAGAAGAGAGAGGTGAGGATTGGAGAAGAGAGGAGAAGAGGGGAGAGGAGAGGTGGAGAGAGGAAAGGAGAAGAGGGGAGAGGAGAGGAAAGGAGAAGAGAGAGGAGAAGGAGGGGTGGAGAGAGGAGAGGAGAAGAGGGTAGAGGAGAGGAGAGGTGGAGAGAGGAAAGGAGAAGAGGGGAGAGGAGAGGAGTGGAGAGGAAAGGAGAAGAGGGGAGAGGAGAGGAGTGGAGAGGAAAGGAGAAGAGAGAGAGGAGAAGGAGGGGTGGGGAGAAGAGAGCATGAAACAGCACTTAGCCAGCATTGTGAAGAGCCCCTCTCAACAGCTTGAAACAATATTCATTTTATAGGGCTATTTAATGATCACTCTGATCTCTCAAAGCAAGAGGACACTTCCAAATGGATATCAATAATGTCATAATCTCTCTCTCTCTCTCGCTCTCTCTTTCTCCCATCTCTTTCTTTCTCCCTCCCTCTCCCTTTCTCCCCCTCTCCCCCCTCTCTTTCTCTCTCCCTCCCCCTCTTTTTCTCTCCCTCTCCCTTTCTCCCCATCTCTTTCTCCCTCTCTCCCCCCTCTCTTTCTCTCCCCCATCTCTTTCTCCACCCCTCTTCCTTTCTCCCTCTCTCCCCCCTCTCTTTCTCCCCCTCTCCCCCCTCTCTTTCTCCCCCCCACTCTTTCTCCCTCTCTCCCCCATCTCTTTCTCTCTCCCTCGCTCTTTGTCCCTCTCTCCCCCCCTCTCCCTCTCTCTCTCTACCCCCCCTCTTCCTATATGCATTTCTCCTTAGTTTTCCTTCCATCATCACGGTGTAATGTCACATTCAGCCCCAGCACAGCTCTGTATTCAGAGGCATATGCAGGAGAGAAGGGACAGTCACAGTCCTCTGTCGGACCTAAAGGTCGTTATCGTGTTTGTTTTTCTGAACCCTGTGTCACATTCCTCCAGCCATTCCTCTCTGGGTGATGTGATGCCAGAGATAGAGGCCTGATGTTGTCCCCAGACTGACTGCAAAGAGAGGAGGACCGTGGTTATCTCTGGCGCTCTGAAACATGTCTGGAGGGAAGGAGGAAGTTCATTGAGTCCCAGATGCCCCGTAGCAGAGAAGTGATGTGAAAGACTGAATGATAATGATATGTTGGTGTAGAATCTGATGGGATGTACTGGGAGATTACACAGATCCCCACAAAGAATTACAAAACAAAACCCAATTTTGATAAACTCCCATATCTACTGGGTGAAATATCACAGGGTGCCATCACAGCAGCAAGATTTGTGACCTGTTGACACAAAAGGGCTTTTTTTTTCCTTCAGTTTTGTTTATTATCCATTTCACTTGCTTCGGCAATAAAGCCCCCTTAAATTGGAAATTGAAATTGAGAGGTGTTGAGGTAGGGAGTGATAGAGAGAGAGGTGTTGAGGTGGGGAGTGATGGAGAGAGAGAGGTGTTGAGGTGGGGAGTGATGGAGAGAGAGAGGTGTTGAGGTGGGGAGTGAGGGAGAGAGGAAGGGAGAGAGAGAGGTGTTGAGGTGGGGAGTGATAGAGAGAGAGGTGTTGGGGTGGGGAGGGAGGGGGAGAGAGAGGTGTTGAGGTGGGGAGGGAGAGAGAGAGAGAGGTGTTGGGGAGGGAGAGAGAGAGAGAGGTGTTGAGGTGGGGAGGGAGGGAGAGAGAGGTGTTGGGGTGGGGAGGGAGGGAGGGAGAACTGTGTTGGGGTGGGGAGGGAGGGAGGGTGAACTGTGTTGGGGTGGGGAGGGAGGGAGGGAGAAATGTGTTGGGGTGGGGAGGGAGGGAGGGAGAACTGTGTTGGGGTGGGGAGGGAAGGGAAGGAGGGAGAACTGTGTTGGGGTGGGGAGGGAAGGAGGGAGAACTGTGTTGGGGTGGGGAGGGAGGGAGAAGAGAAGTGTTATGGGAGCAGCTGTGAAGGTCAGAACAGTGAAGCCTCTCTGGAGAGAACAGGACATAGAGCCAGGCACAACACAGCCAGGCCAGGAGTGACTGATGAGGGTCTCTTTACAAAAAGCAAGTCACTCCCTCACAGGGATGTGAATATGTGTATGAGGGAGGGAGGGAGAGAGAGAGAGAGAGAGAGAGAGGGAGAGAGGGAGAGAGGGAGAGAGAGAGAGAGAGAGAGAGAGAGAGAGAGAGAGAGAGAGAGAGAGAGAGAGAGAGAGAGAGAGAGAGAGAGAGAGAAAAGAAGAGAGAGAGAGAGAGAGAGAGAGAGAGAGAGAAAAGAAGAGAAAGACAGAGGGCCATGCTACCACCTGTTATATGCTGAGAGATGATTGTGTGTCTAATTTAAGAGTGTGACTGACAGACGATGGAGTGTACCAGCTTGACCCTTCATGGGCAGGAGCCATCACTGTGTGTGTGTGTGTGTGTGTGTGTGTGTACCTCTTTGACCCTCTGTATCATGGGCTGAAGCCAGTCAGTGTTGACCTCACAGTGGCTGTCCAGGAAGGTCAGGATTGGGGCGGAGGCAGCTCCCGCCCCTCGTACCCGGGACCGGATCAGACCTGGGAGGAACACAGACAATATCACCAAGGGGAAACACCAAGAAAGGAAGCAGCTAACCAGTCAGACACTGGAGACAGGGGAGGGGACAGGGGGGCTGGAGGAGAGGGGCGGGGGGGGGGGGGGGGGGGGCAGGGGGGCTGGAAGAGAGGGACAGGGGGGTGGTGTGATTCAGTAGTGTGAGGCAGTCAGAACGGCCCAGAGGGCAAGAGCCTCTCCTGATTCAGTAGTGTGAGGCAGTCAGAACGGCCCAGAGGGCAAGAGCCTCTCCTGATTCGGTAGTGTGAGGCAGTCAGAACGGCCCAGAGGGCAGGAGCCTCTCCTGATTCTGTAGTGTGAGGCAGTCAGAACGGCCCAGAGGGCAGGAGCCTCTCCTGATTCTGTAGTGTGAGGCAGTCAGAACGGCCCAGAGGGCAGGAGCCTCTCCTGATTCTGTAGTGTGAGGCAGTCAGAACGGCCCAGAGGGCAGGAGCCTCTCCTGATTCTGTAGTGTGAGGCAGTCAGAACGGCCCAGAGGGCAGGAGCCTCTCCTGATTCTGTAGTGTGAGGCAGTCAGAACGGCCCAGAGGGCAGGAGCCTCTCCTGATTCTGTAGTGTGAGGCAGTCAGAACGGCCCATAGGGTAGGAGCCTCTCCTGATTCTGTAGTGTGAGGCAGTCAGAACGGCCCAGAGGGCAGGAGCCTCTCCTGATTCTGTAGTGTGAGGCAGTCAGAACGGCCCATAGGGTAGGAGCCTCTCCTGATTCTGTAGTGTGAGGCAGCCAGAACGGCCCAGAGGGCAGGAGCCTCTCCTGATTCTGTAGTGTGAGGCAGTCAGAACGGCCCAGAGGGCAGGAGCCTCTCCTGATTCAGTAGTGTGAGGCAAACCTCTAAGACAAGCTGAATGCCTTCTCGCTTCCAGCCAAACAACACTGAACCAGATGTGAGAAGCCCTGCTGTCCCAAACGACTGTGTGATCTCGCTCTCCGATGTGAATAAGACTCTTAGCAAGGCCACTCTGCCTGACGGAATAACAGGACACGTTCTCAGAGCGCTGACCAGCTGGCAAGAGTTCTTCACAGACATTTTGAACATCTTGTCCCAGTCTGTATTCCCAAGGATCTCCTTCCAGAGAGACATTAGGGACTGTAACATAGGGACTGTATTAGGGACTGTAATATACTCTACTCCACGGAATCATGGCTCTCTTGGGATATAGGACATGAGGTAACCTGTAGCCAAGAAAGCAACTGAACTAAACTCACTTCCGTCATCATGAAGTGCTTAGAGAGACTAGTCAAGGACCATATCACCTCCACCCTACCTGACACCCTAGACCCACTCCAATTTGCTTACCGCCCAAATAGGTCCACAGACGATGCAATCTCAACCACACTGCACACTGCCCTAACCCATCTGGACCACAGGAATACCTATGTAAGAATGCTGTTCATTGACTACAGCTCAGCATTCAGCACCATAGTGCCCTCAAAGCTCATCAATAATCTTGAGCCGCCTTGAGCAACTGGGTCCTGGACTTCCTGACGGGCTGCCCTGTCCTTTAGCAGACTCTCTGATCCAGATCCACTAAAGTAGTGAGTCATTTAACAGACTCTCTGATCCAGAGCCACTACAGTAGTGAGTCATTTAGCAGACTCTCTGATCCAGAGCCACTACAGTAGTGAGTCATTTAACAGACTCTCTGATCCAGAGCCACTACAGTAGTGAGTCATTTAGCAGACTCTCTGATCCAGAGCCACTACAGTAGTGAGTCATTTAACAGACTCTCTGATCCAGAGCCACTTATAGTAGTGAGTCATTTAACAGACTCTCTGATCCAGAGCCACTTCAGTAGTGAGTCATTTAACAGACTCTCTGATCCAGAGCCACTACAGTAGTGAGTCATTTAGCAGACTCTCTGATCCAGAGCCACTAGAGTAGTGAGTCATTTAGCAGACTCTCTGATCCAGAGCCACTTCAGTAGTGAGTCATTTAGCAGACTCTCTGATCCAGAGCCACTACAATAGTGAGTCATTTAACAGACTCTCAGATCCAGAGCCACTACAGTAGTGAGTCATTTAACAGACTCTCTGATCCAGAGCCACTAAAGTAGTGAGTCATTTAACAGACTCTCTGATCCAGAGCCACTACAGTAGTGAGTCATTTAGCAGACTCTCTGATCCAGAGCCACTACAGTAGTGAGTCATTTAACAGACTCTCTGATCCAGAGCCACTTATAGTAGTGAGTCATTTAACAGACTCTCTGATCCAGAGCCACTTCAGTAGTGAGTCATTTAACAGACTCTCTGATCCAGAGCCACTACAGTAGTGAGTCATTTAGCAGACTCTCTGATCCAGAGCCACTACAGTAGTGAGTCATTTAGCAGACTCTCTGATCCAGAGCCACTTCAGTAGTGAGTCATTTAGCAGACTATCTGATCCAGAGCCACTACAGTAGTGAGTCATTTAACAGACTCTCTGATCCAGAGCCACTACAGTAGTGAGTCATTTAACAGACTCTCTTATCCAGAGCCACTACAGTAGTGAGTCATTTAGCAGACTCTCTGATCCAGAGCCACTAGAGTAGTGAGTCATTTAACAGACTCTCTTATCCAGAGCCACTAGAGTAGTGAGTCATTTAGCAGACCCTCTGATCCAGAGCCACTACAGTAGTGAGTCATTTAACAGACTCTCTGATCCAGAGCCACTACAGTAGTGAGTCATTTAGCAGACTCTCTGATCCAGAGCCACTACAGTAGTGAGTCATTTAACAGACTCTCTGATCCAGAGCCACTACAGTAGTGAGTCATTTAGCAGACTCTCTGATCCAGAGCCACTACAGTAGTGAGTCATGATCCAGTGAGTCATTTAATTGGAACTCTAGGGGCGGTATTTCATTTTTGGATAAAAAACGTTCCCGTTTTAAGCGCGATATTTTGTCACGACAAGATGCTCGACTATGCATATAAGTGACAGCTTTGGATAGAAAACACTCTGACGTTTCCAAAACTGCAAAGATATTGTCTGTGAGTGCCACAGAACTGATGCTACAGGCGAAACCAAGATGAAATGTCAAACAGGAAGTGCCCCAGATTTTGACGGCGCTGTGTTCCAATGTCTCCTTATATGGCTGTGAATGTGCCACGAATGAGCTTAGGCTTTCTGTCGTTTCCCCATAGTGTCGACAGCATTGTGACGTATTTGTAGGCATATCATTGGAAGACTGACCATTTTACACTACATCTACCAGGTGGTCGCTTGGTGTCCTCCGTCGCAATTATTGCGTAATCTCCAGCTGCATGTATTTTTCCGTTTGCTTCCGAGGAGAAACCCAACTGCCACGAATGATTTATCATCGAATAGATATGTGAAAAACACCTTGAGGATTGATTCTAAACAACGTTTGCCATGTTTCTGTCGATATTATGGAGTTAATTTGGTAAAAAGTTCGCCGTTGTAGTGACTGCATTTTCAGATTTTTTTCTTAGCCAAACGTGATGAACAAAACGGAGCGATTTCTCCTACACAAATAATATTTTTGGAAAAAATGAACATTTGCTATCTAACTGAGAGTCTCGTCATTGAAAACATCCGAAGTTCTTCAAAGGTAAATTATTTTATTTGAATGCTTTTCTTGTTTTTGTGAAAATGTTGCCTGCTGAATGCTAGGCTTAATGCTATGCTAGGCTATCAATACTCTTACACAAATGCTTGTGTAGCTTTGGTTGAAAAGCATATTTTGAAAATCTGAGATGACAGTGTTGTTAACAAAAGGCTAAGCTTGTGAGCTAATATATAAGCTTGTGAGTGAATATATTTATTTCATTTCATTTGCGATTTTCATGAATAGTTAACGTTGCGTTATGGTAATGAGCTTGAGGCTATGATTACGCTCCCGGATACGGGATTGATAGTCGCAAGAAGTTTTAACAGACATTTTTACATCGATTTTTTTATTTTGTACTTTTGAATGACACTTATTTGTGTCATTCAAAAGTTATTTATTTACAAACACACTTTCTTCACAAATGTCAATTGATTTAATTTGACACTCACCCTCTCGGCGGCCGTTCCTCAGGCAGCGTACTTTGGGGATCTGGGAGAGCAGCTGGCAGTCCTCAGCTGGAACCAGAGAGGATGTCTCGTTACACAC
>NC_092165.1:62955877-62958377 GCF_045791955.1 Oncorhynchus clarkii lewisi
TCTCACACTGTAGATATTTGGTAACGCTATCAACCCTGTTTGAAAACATACTGTCACATTCTCCATCATCCTCAAAGGTGTGAGACACCCAGTCTCTAGCATGACTCTAATGTTATCTGCATGAACTAGAATCTGACTCTAATGGTATCTATATGAACTAGAATCTGACTCTAATGGTATATGAACTAGAATCTGACTCTAATGGTATCTATATGAACTAGAATCTGACTCTAATGGTATCTGAACTAGAATCTGACTCTAATGATATCTCTATGAACTAGAATCTGACTCTAATGATATCTATATTAACTAGAATCTGACTCTAGTGATATCTCTATGAACTAGAATCTGACTCTAATGATATCTATATTAACTAGAATCTGACTATAATGTTATCTATATGAACTAGAATCTGACTCTAATATTATCTGAACTAGAATCTGACTCTAATGGTATCTGAACTAGAATCTGACTCTAATGGTATCTGAACTAGAATCTGACTCTAATGGCATCTGAACTAGAATCTGACTCTAATGTTATCTGAACTAGAATCTGACTCTAATGTTATATGAACTAGAATCTGACTCTAATGGTATCTGAACTAGAATCTGACTCTAATGATATCTATATGAACTAGAATCTGACTCTAATGGTATCTGAACTAGAATCTGACTCTAATGATATCTCTATGAACTAGAATCTGACTCTAATGATATCTATATTAACTAGAATCTGACTCTAGTGATATCTCTATGAACTAGAATCTGACTCTAATGATATCTATATTAACTAGAATCTGACTATAATGTTATCTATATGAACTAGAATCTGACTCTAATATTATCTGAACTAGAATCTGACTCTAATGGTATCTGAACTAGAATCTGACTCTAATGGTATCTGAACTAGAATCTGACTCTAATGGCATCTGAACTAGAATCTGACTCTAATGTTATCTGAACTAGAATCTAACTCTAATGATATCTGAACTAGAAACTGACTCTAATGGTATCTGAACTAGAATCTGACTCTAATGGTATCTATATGAACTAGAATCTGACTCTAATGTTATCTGCATGAACTAGAATCTGACTCTAATGGTATCTGAACTAGAATCTTACTCTAATGTTATCTGAACTAGAATCTGACTCTAATGGTATCTATATGAACTAGAATCTGACTCTAATGATATCTGAACTAGAATCTGACTCTAATGGTATCTGAACTAGAATCTTACTCTAATGTTATCTGAACTAGAATCTGACTCTAATGGTATCTATATGAACTAGAATCTGACTCTAATGTTATCTGAACTAGAATCAGACTCTAATGGTATCTGAACTAGAATCTGACTCTAATGGTATCTGAACTAGAATCTGACTCTAATGGTATCTGAACTAGAATCTGACTCTAATGGTATCTGAACTAGAATCTGACTCTAATGGTATCTGAACTAGAATCTGACTCTAATGGCATCTGAACTAGAATCTGACTCTAATGTTATCTGAACTAGAATCTGACTCTAATGTTATATGAACTAGAATCTGACTCTAATGGTATCTGAACTAGAATCTGACTCTAATGATATCTATATGAACTAGAATCTGACTCTAATGGTATCTGAACTAGAATCTGACTCTAATGATATCTCTATGAACTAGAATCTGACTCTAATGATATCTATATTAACTAGAATCTGACTCTAGTGATATCTCTATGAACTAGAATCTGACTCTAATGATATCTATATTAACTAGAATCTGACTATAATGTTATCTATATGAACTAGAATCTGACTCTAATATTATCTGAACTAGAATCTGACTCTAATGGTATCTGAACTAGAATCTGACTCTAACGGTATCTGAACTAGAATCTGACTCTAATGGCATCTGAACTAGAATCTGACTCTAATGTTATCTGAACTAGAATCTGACTCTAATGATATCTGAACTAGAAACTGACTCTAATGGTATCTGAACTAGAATCTGACTCTAATGGTATCTATATGAACTAGAATCTGACTCTAATGTTATCTGCATGAACTAGAATCTGACTCTAATGGTATCTGAACTAGAATCTTACTCTAATGTTATCTGAACTAGAATCTGACTCTAATGGTATCTATATGAACTAGAATCTGACTCTAATGTTATCTGAACTAGAATCAGACTCTAATGGTATCTGAACTAGAATCTGACTCTAATGGTATCTGAACTAGAATCTGACTCTAATGGTATCTGAACTAGAATCTGACTCTAATGGTATCTGAACTAGAATCTGACTCTAATGGCATCTGAACTAGAATCTGACTCTAATGTTATCTGAACTAGAATCTGACTCTAATGATATCTGAACTAGAATCTGACTCTAATGATATCTGAACTAGAATCTGACTCTAATGATATCTGAACTAGAATCTGACTCTAATGGTATCTGAACTAGAATCTGACTCTAATGGTATCTGAACTAGAATCTGACTCTAATGGTATCTGAACTA